>NW_007726152.1:462594-569406 GCF_000696425.1 Galeopterus variegatus | reverse complement strand
TATATATATATATATATTTTTTTTTTTTCTTATTGCCTTTGCCTTTCTATTTGACCATAAAATTTTAAGTAAGGGAAGTTCTGTGGAATGCTTCTGTGACGTTGGCCATGCTTATTCATAGAGATAAATTGAGTTGTAAACAGGAAATTATATTGAGAGTTACCAGTAATGAGTGGGAAAGAGGATATTACATTTTGGCTACAGGTGTCTCAAACTCAACCGAGGTAAAGTGTTAGGTTGATCAAATGATATGATAATAAGTGGTCTGCATAGTTCCAGGTCAGTGACACTACTTTCCAAACTAATTAGATTGAAAGGGACATGATTGACACTTTAAAATGAGTTTGACACATAAGCTGCATGGTCATCTCTGAAGCATAGGTAGGCTGTTAACTAAACTGGCTCTCCAAGGAGTTGGGAAGGCAATGTAATTTTCTTTAGAAGATCTTTGCTTCTAGGTGATTGAGTGAAATAATTGAATGAGATTGAAATCTCCTTGTTTTATATATTTGAATGTACTTATTATTACATCCCTAACCTCTTATTTTCCATTTGATATTTACTTATTTAGTATTAAAGAATGGGAACATTTGCATATCAATCAAATTTAAAATAGCTTATAGAATTTTTATAAAACTTTTCATTATTGCTTGCTTTTAATACTATGTCTGAATTTATTTCTAATGTAAGAATGAAGCTTCATCAGTAACGTGTGAAGGAGGAGGAAAGTCAGCAGCATATGAATGAAACAAGGTTCTACTCTTCCTCTTCCTCACCCTCTCTACCTCCTGCTCCTCCTCTCCTTTCCCCCTGTTCCCCTCCCCCTCTCACACATACTCACACTTAGAACTAGCCACAAAGATCTGGATAAAGGAAGTCCTTTGTAGTCAACTGTTATGACAACAGATGCTCCAGATTGGGTTAGGGACATGAAAATTATGAAATACAAATGAAAATGTCTAAATATATGTGCAGAGTTCTATCTATATCTTCACTGTTAGCTGAGAGAATTTAGCTAATTGTAGGTCCCTTTTATTGTTATTGCTTGAATTTAGATTAAAATTTTATTTTCTGATTTGTTGGTAATTTTGGTATCTTCATGATTTTTGCCACTATTTAAGACTATGCCCACAAATTTTTCTGTTTCTTCTGACTTTTAGTTTTGAAGGCTTATTCCCTGGCAGTGTGCTGAAATAATAATTTAAAAAAGCCAATACTGAACTGGTAGATGGCAAATTAAAAGGAAAAATACTCTCAACTCACCAGGTGGGGAGACTTGAGTTTCTGTGGGCCTGCTTTTTCTCTAAAATGAATCATTTGGATTAGGCAATTTTTAAAATTAAATTAGTGTCAAGATTCTGTGATCCCCTTTTTACAGCAAAGCAGCTTCATTCTCAGAACAGGTCTCTTGCTCTACAGAGTATGTTGAGAAGTGAGATCTCAAACCTACTGCTCTGAGCAGAACAGGGCAATGGCAGAAAGAGTATTGGTGAACAGCAGTAGTACCCAGGTTTCAAGAGGCCTATATGTCAGAACAGGAGGCCTTGATCAGGCTTGATTTGTTGTACAAATAAAAATGGGCAGAAATTATTTTTTAAAACAGCAATAACAATGGGAGGATTTAATGGGTAGGTGTCTTAGTCCATTAGTGCTGCCATAACAAAATACCTGAGTCTGGGGAACTGATAAAGAAGAGAAATTTATTTTCTCAAAGTTCTGGTGTCTGGGAAACTCAAGATCAAGGTGCTGGCAGGTTTGGTTGTCTTCTCTCTGCTTCTAAGATGTTGCCTTAGTTGCTGCATCCTCTGCAGGGGAGGAAGGCTGTGTCCTCACATGGCAGGAGGCATAAGGGCAAGAGACTGAGAGGTGGGTGAAGCTTTCTTATAAGGGCCTTAATCCCATTGACCAGGGAGGAGCCCTCATGGCCACATCATCTCTTAAAGGTCCCGCCTCTTAATAGCATCATATTGGCCATTAAGTTTCTACACCTGAGTTTTGGAAGGGATACATTCAAATCACAGCACTAGGCTTTTCTCAGTTTTATGTTTTCCTGTTTCACATATTTCTTAAGACTTCATCATCTACACCTACTCTTCAATAGCGACTGAGAAAAGTAGCAAAATACTATTAACCGAAAACCTCGAAAGCAGCTGATCACATCCACTTTGACAATGTGTATTATTTCTGGGTACATGGTGCTTGTGGTTGTGATTTTCATATTGCTTGTAAATGTTGACACCTAGAGGGGCATTTTTCTGGTTCAGGTGATGGAATTAAACATTTAACTATTTCATAGTGTTTCATTAAGAGCACTAAGGGCCTCTTTGCCGACCAAGTTTGAAAAACATTGCTAAGTTGTGGGCCCATTGCTTATACAGAGATGAAGACTGAACCAGCCATGTCATTGAGAGTGTGGGTTGGCAAGATGTTTTAATATGTCTTTAACTGTGGGTTACCTGAGACCGGAGAGTATATAGGTGTGAACTTCATCAGACTCGTTTTAAGCTCTGTTGATTCATGTAGTTACAGAGTACTTTCATGTGAGTTTATTTAATCCTCACAACAACATTGTAATTCTATGAATATGCAATTATCTAATTATAAATGAAGAAACTGAGGCACAGAGAAGTTAAATGAAGCTGCTGCAGTCAACCTGTATATGGTAAAACTAAGATTCAAAACCAGACATTCCAATTCCACAGTCCATGCTGCAAACCCCGCTATGCTATTTGACCTCAGTAAAGTTTTCTGAGAAAAAGGTAATATACTGGCCATTCCAACATCACATGAGATGTCGATGGTGTTGCAGCTATCAATCAGGCAGAGATCTTCTTCTGAGTTTACATTTGCCTTCTTGAAGCCCTTCACACAACAGTTTTAAAAAGAATTCTCACAACTGTGCTCTCTGTTCATTTTCCTTCCCTTCTAGACTGTACATTTTTGAAAAGGCTGGTGTGAGTATGAGTTAATTTTTTATTTTTTTAATTTACGGTGGTGCCCAGCATAACAGCTTCAAAGTTTCCCATCAGCTAATAAGTGATACAATGCTTTATTCCAAACCACTTTATACTACTCTTCCTTGAACCTAGCACTAAAAAATAAAATGCATGCTTATATTCACTAAAAAATGTTCTTTTAAGAACATTTTTGCAATGGAAGAAAAAAATACCCGTGTGGGAAAATATTGTACATTTTATTAAAAGGTTACTAAATTAGAAGATTTCTATTTATTTTTGTATAATTAAATATTTTCATACATACTTTAATTTTCTGATTGTATCACCCAGGTGGAGAGTTTTAAGACTAAATGTTTAAGATTCTTGACCTTTGAGATAATTATAGTATAATTTTAGTATCATATAGTATTCAAATTGCCAAAGGTTTTCATTAGACTCTCAGATACTTTTCTTATCATAGGAATGATAAATCCTAATGTGTTGTAGGTGTGTCCATTATAGGTATATATTTTTGTAAAAATTAAGTTTCAACAAAAATACTTTTAAAAAAATTTCATATTTTCAGGAATATTTGATAGTTAATTTATACTCAATACTTGATATTTTAGATTTAGTACTTATAGAGAGAAACATCTCCAATCCTAGCATATCATTGAACATAAATGCTGAACAAGGCAGGAAGAGCATTGTGTACACAGCAATAACCAGGATTGTTTCATTTTTAATCACATAGAGAAGGCAGTATGGTTTAGTGATTAGAACACAGACTCTGGAATTAGTCTGCTTGGATTCAAATATTAGCTTTACCACTGACCAGTGATGTGTCCTTGGGCAGGTTACTTAACCTCTTTATGCCTCAGTGTCTTATCTGTAAAATGGGAATATAACGAGTACCTAATAATATTATCAGTACCTACTTAAGATTTTTATGGAGAAGAGATGTGTTGATACTGCTTAGTGCTTAGAACACAGCATGGCCCAAATGAAATATTTGATAGATGTTAGCTGCTGTTATGGTCATCATTATTAAGGAGCACAGAGGGTAAGGAATATTAGCTTCCTGGAAAAGGCAGTGCTTGGATGGGGACCTGGAGTCAGGTGGAGTTAGGTTAGAGAGTTGAGGGCAGAAGCAGGTATTGAAGTCTGGAAGAGCTTTATGAATTAATGTGTTTTGTTCAGAGAATCATAAACAGTTTGTTGTTGCTGAGAAGCTGAATTAGGAGAGATGAGACTGGAAGGGCAGGAAAGGATGAGTCCATAGGCAGCCTGGGAAGCCCTGTTCTTCTAAAGCTATAGCTCAGACCTATATGACTTCTCTGAAGGACATCATTTTATATCCCATATATACTGCTTTGAAAAATCATGTTTTCTTTTCTCTCCATAATACAAAAATTCCATGGTTGCAACTATGTAGAACCAGGGTGCCTTCTTACTTGTAGCAAATACTGCCATACATTAAGTACCTGCACCCTGATTGCCTTTACAATCTTTCTGTGCTTTAATAATGAACCATTACTATAAGCAAAATAATGAGTTGGTTTTAGACTGTTTGAGCTTGGGATGCTAACAATCTCTCCAGGAGGCATTTGGGCCTGTGGATGGACTGAAGCCCCAGTCCTTATTCTACTGGTTCCTTCTGCTTCCTTTTCGGTAAGTTATTCTATTAGCTTCTGATCTTAATGACCTTTTTGTGTCTCCATTTTAGGCTCCTCTCTCTCCCTCTTTCAGTGCATTTTCCCTTGCATTTATGGTGTAGTAGGTTTTCACAATATGTCAGAGAGATAGGGCATACTTCCATCAGTAGGAGAAGTACCACCAGGATTCTCTGGGGATAGTCTGAGTGGGGCACACAGCTTTCGAAAGGGATGCAGCAAAACTGAGCAGGACAGTTTGAAAAGCCCACTAGGTGACTCAGAGGTGGCCTGCCCCCTTCTTCCTTGAGAATCACTGGTAAAATGGTAAAAATATCTTCTTTGACCTTGCTACTTCCCCTTCCCTCACCATCATCTGCAAACGCCCATCCAACTCCTTGCACTTGGGATTGTGCCTTCATGACAATGCTTAAAAGTCTCTGTACACATGGTTAGATGTACACACTGCTGATGCCTTTGCTTCTTCTCTCCCCTCAGCCTGGAATGTTCTCATGCTGTTCTTTGCCTTCTTAATCTCTCCACATTTTTTTTCAGAACTTACCTCAGGCATCATCTTCTGATGTTCCATCTTGGGCTAATTGCCTCTTTTTTGGGTCTCCACAGTGCCCTGGTTGTACAAAATTATACTGAAGTTTCTCTGTTTTCCCACCTGTCTTTCTGTGCTAGAATGTAATCTCATGGAAGGCAAAGACTCTGTCCTATGCATCTTTTAATTTCCAGCACACAGCCCAGTGGTTGGCTTCTTAGTGATTGATAACAGTTAAAGCGGGTGAGGAGTATAAACTGGAGGACACAGGTTCTTATTCTTTAACGTTCTGTAGATATTGTTGTTGGAACCACAGGAATGGCTGAAATTCTTAAGGGAGAGAATGTGAAGATAAAAAAGGAGTGGAAATATTTGAGCTAAAAGAAATGCAGAAAGGGACCCAGCAGAGGTAGGATTGGAACTCAGAATTCCTGCCTCCCGACTCCATGAAGTTTTCTCATTATTCCATATGGTTTTCAGACAGTTACACATTCCCAAATCCAAAAACTTGAAAAAATATTAGAAAGGTAAAATTGAAATTGAGTCATTTATACTTAGCTTGAGCAGTATTTTTAAATCGTTTTCTTTCTTTCTTTTTCTTTTTTCCTGTGGGTGGCCAGTCCATGGATCCATTAAAATCTTATATTCATATTTTTTCCCATAATAAAATTCTCAGTTTTGCCTATAATTGTAGAAGTACTAGTATTTTAGTAGAAGGATAATAATGGGACTTCATGATATGACCATAATGTTAAAACCAGAGCTTCCAGAAACACATTTTCTGTGACTTTGGCAAGTATGTCACTGCATTCCTCAAAATACTTAATTTGCTTGGATGGTATTTTGTTTTGTTTTGCTGTGTTTTCTTAGGCACAGTGCCTTCCATTTTATGTCAGAATAACAGTGTGGGAGAAAGGTTTAGAATTCTGCTTTCCAATGCAATATTTGCCAGTCCTTTGGAAAATAGGATTTAGCAAATTTCACTGCTCAGCCAACACACTAAATGGAACAACAGTAATAACAGATGTGTGTGTGTGTGTGTGTGTGTGTGTGTGTGTGTGTGTGTGTGTGTGTGTGTAGAGGAGGCATGACCAAAGTTGATTATGTCAAAGTATAAATCAAGTATAAATTATTGCTTTTTGTTTACTTGACATATTTAATCAGCTGTTCTTAAAAAATTAAAGCAATTATCTATCAGAAGTATTTATAAGTAGTGTTTCTGTAGGACCAAAAGTAAAATTTAAATATACTTCCTTTTGTTTAGAAAAATAGGTTAACTATTGAATTTGTATTCTCATACCCATCCATTTGATGAGGAGCAAAGAAAAGATTTTGTAAGGTTCTGAAATATATGTAATTTAACATTGAAACAGAGAAAGAACTTAAAATATGCCTCATATCTCATGGCTCTTCTTTATGATAACCAATAGTTTTGCAGCCCACTTTAAAAAAAAGATCTTTTTCTTTTTTTTTTGATTTTGTAGACAAGCTATCTTAGGCCACTGCTCTAGCAATTTAAATTAGCTTAACATTCACTTGGGAGATGGGTGGGGAGGAAATAAAACAATGGAGATACGGATAGATTGGCTAGGAAGCTTTGGGGTGTGGGTGGTTGGGTGAAGAGACTATTTAGAAACCGGACTTCAGAATAATAAGCGAAATGGAAAAAACCGAATAAATGTTATAACATGGCAAGGTTGTAATTAATTTATTTATTTTTAATAATGTGATGAGAAATTTAGATGATTTTTTTAGGTCAAACAACAATATGTAGGCACAACACCCAGGCTGTAGATGAAAGTTTGTTTCCAACCCCAAGAGTTGTGCGAAAAGTGGACAGTGGAGGACCTGAAGGTTTTCTATAGGGCTTTTTCTTTAGGGCTAAATCAGTGGTAGAATTGGAGCAACAGTCAGACATACATTCTGAGCAGTATTGTCATTAATTTTTTACTTCAATTAGTTGTGAAAATGAATAGAAGTTAGGAAATCAGGAGCAATACCTGAATGTAGTTTGGGGATGATCATGAATTGAGTTTTAGGCCTACTTAACTTCAAATGATGATGCACAATCCAACAGGGGAATTCCAAGATGCACTTGGAAATATACAACTGGTGCTTGAGAGAAGGAGTTAGAACCGAGTGTCCTTATTTATATTTGTTCTCTTAGAGGAGATATTTGAAACCCTGAATCTGGATGATTTTTTTTTTTTTTTACGTTGAGACCTAAGAGAAAAGGTCACATTGCTGAGAACTGAGTGACTCAGGGATCACTGGAGTCTGGCCAGTTTGGTAGGATGGGAGTGTGTGTTCATCTTTAGTGTTTGGGAGACAGCCCCATGGAGCATTCAGATTTTTCTCCAGAGGTGATGTTGTTTAGACAGACAGTAAGTCAGAGTAGGGCACATTGATAAGAAAGCCTAGGAAAGAGGTCACAGGGCAAAGAGAAGATGGAGGTTATCTGGCTGACAGGAAACAAAAAGATGTGAGGAGAAACAAACTGGAGAGGGGGGTGTCACAGAGGCCAGGGAAAGAATGTTGTAAGAAGAGGATGGTACCAAATTGCACCAGATATTGTTGATGGGTTCAGTTAGACGAGTACTGAAACAATTCTGTAGGACTGAGCAACTGGATGTCATATGGTGACCTTATTAAGGGCCATTTTCATGGAAAAGCAAGAATGACATGGGTTGTGGAGTGTGAGGGAACACACTGATTACAGAAGTTCCAGAAAGGGCAAAGCCCTAGGCAGAAGTGTAGGCTCAGGGAGCTTGTTTTGTTTGCTTTGTTATATTTTAAGATGGGAAATATTCGAGTATGCTTACATTTGGATGGGAAGGATCCAGGAGAGAGGGAAAGTTTAAGGACATAAGAAGGTAATAATGGTTCCTTCTTGAACAGCATACAGTTTCTTTAGAATTTAGATCTAGAGTTCAATACACTGAACTAAGTGACTACACATACATTATCAAAGCAAGAGAATTGAGTAACGGGAAAGTATTTACTGAATTGTTAACTTCCATGGGCCTGCTCTGCATGGGTTGTGTGGTTGATTGATCTTAGAAGACTTCTGAGTATCTCCTACGGAATGACTTGGTGTGAGCAAATGAGCAACGAAAACCTTTGGTGATTAAAGAGCTTATCTCAAGTCCCAATCCTATCTCTTTTCCATGAGAATTAATTGCATTTGAATGGAAGAAATTGAAAGGACCTTATGGTTCTGACTTCTAAATTTCTGACTTGTGTTTTGGACCACAAATTGATAGAAGTTGATAGCTTCTTATACTTTAGATTGATAAGGCCCTTGATTGAATTTAATCATAGCTTTTATACATAATGTAGTATAAGAAATAAAACAAAACATAAAAAGATAAACAAACAGTTAAAGAGTTAGAAAAAACGTGTAAGAAAGATGAGTAAGGAAACCACTGCATAATCCAGACAAATGGGAGATGGTAGGTCAATTTTAAAATATATTTAAGTAAATTTATGTTTTAGCATGGCCTACTCTTCACTGAATTACTATCACAAACAAAAACTTGAAAGGTTAAAACTTAACCTGTAATAAATTGGAGTTTTGATTAATTGTGATAGTCCCTTATAAAGTGATTCTGATCATTTTTGGATTCATGGCTTTCTTTGAGAATCTGACAAAAGTAACGTTTCTCCCGCAGGTTTTTAAGAAAGATAACAAAATCCTGTTAGCACTTATGTTATTCTTAGAGGTAACCAAAGAGATTGGATAGTTTCAGATATTGAATATTGAAATCAAATGTCTCTAAGAACTGGACAGATAGTGGGACCCTAATGAGCCAAGGTAAAGTTTTTGATTTTGAGGTAGGAAGCCTGTGGCAGGTTTTGAGCAGGATCCGACTTGCCATTTTTATTTTGTGCTGAGAGTAGACGACAGTGCACAAGTGCCAAAGAAGGGAGACGTGCTGTGAGTCTATTGCAGTGATTCAGATGGGAGGTGATGGGGTTGGATCAGGATGGCCGAGTTGAAGGTGGTGATATGTTGCATATGGATGTATTTTGAAGGTGGAACAAGATTTGCTGAAGAATGGGGTTTCAGTGTGAGACAACAATAGGGATTAAGGATGACTCCAAGTTTTTTGTTCTGAGCAGTTTAAAGTATGGAGTTGCTATTAACTGAGATAAGAAGACTATGGGAAGAATAAAGTTTGGTTCTTGGAAGAAGATCAGGTTTGGTTTTGAACATGCTGGATTTGAGATGCCCATTATCTGTTTAAGTGGTGATGTGGAACAGGTGGTTGGATAAGGAAGGCTGGAGTTCAGAGGAAAGGTCTGCAGCCTGGGATATGTTTTGTGAGTCGTCAGGGTACAGAATGTATGGTGGATGCGATCACCTAGGGCTAGTCTTCTCAGCCCTGGTGTCTGGGTATTTGGAGTAAGAGCTTCAGGGCAAAGGGAACAGGAAGTGAAGTACAACTCTGGGCTTTTCCCTCAGAGATTATGATTCACTTGGAATGGAGTGAATCCAAGACATCAGCATCTTTTACAAGCCCCCAATGTGCTTCTAATATGAATGCAGGGTTAGGTGCTATTGCCTAGAAAGTAGATAAAGTGCAGAAGTATTCCAAACACTGAGCCCTGGGCCACTCCATTATGTAAAGGTCAGAAAATGAAGAGGAACCATGAGAAAAGTGAGGATGAGTAGCCAGTGATGGAAATGAAGAAAGTGTTTTAAAGTGGAGGGAGTGAAAACAAAACAAAACAATAATAACAATGTGAACTGTTGTAAGGAAAGAGAAGACCTGTGGTTACTAGAGACAGGGAAGGGGAGGGGAGGCGGGGTTAGTGAGAAGCTGGTTAATGGACACAAAATGACAACTAGATAGGAAAAATAAGTCCTATTGCTACACAGTTGACCCAGGCATCCATAATTTACAATGACTTACTGCATGTGATCAAACAACTAGAGGAGAGATCAAATGTTTACATCACAAATAAATGATTAAGTTTTCCAGTGATGATTATGCTAATTACTCTGATTAGATCACATATTGGATGCATGTATTAAAGTAGAACTTTGTACCCCATACATATGTACAATCAATAAATTTCAATGAAAAAAAATTTTTTTAAATGGAGAGGGTGACCATGTGTCAAAGCAACTGGGAAGTCCAATGAGATGAATGAAAAGTGACCACTGAAATTGTCATGTGAAGGTCATTGGTGAGCTTCATACTTTTGGTGTTGTGATGGGGACAGAGTCTGTTTGAAGTGGGCTCTAGAGAGAATGAAAAAAAGAAAAATTGAAGATTGCAAGTCTAGGTTACTCTGTTCAAGGAGTTTTGCTAAAAGGGGAATAGGAAAAGGGCTGGGAGCTAAAGAGAAATGTTTTTAGAAATGGGGTATATTGGTTGAGTGCTGTTGGTAATGAGCTGGTAGGGGGAGACATTGATAAGGTAGGAAAATGATGTCTTCAAGTAGGCAAGAGGGGAGGAGATCCATTACAAAATACCTTGTGTTTTGGTTGTGTGTGTGTGTGTGTGTGTATGTGTGTGTTATCCCTCATAGATTTTAGATCATCAGAAGAAAGGCGCCACTCTTTGAGAACATTATCTCTTACAGGGCCTTCTTTAGTACAGTGCCTTCTAAATATGAGGCATGTTCTGCTTATTTAACTGGAGGTCTTTCAAATGACCTGTAGGATTTGGCATATGTACGGTTTTGGAGACCTTCCACCTAAGAAAATATTTTATCATTTGAATGATGTTAAATGTGCTAAAAGTTTCCATCCATTTTAGAAGGATTTCAAAAATCCTTATTTCTTAGTTACAATAATAGCACCAGACACTGCATAATACAATTCAAAGGAGGAAGTCTTTGGAAAAGATACAGAATGTGCTGGATTTTCTGAATCTTTTGACAAAACCTGGCTGATGACTAATGAGTGTCTTGCAGTTCATACAGAGTGTACATAGAGAAAGATGGTGTCACTGTAATGTTCAATGAGTATAATTTTTGTCTTCAAATATTTGAGGTAACCACCTATTGTAAAACTTTATCTCAGATGCTGATGATAAATCAAAACATTTTCTTTACGTTTTGTGTTTCAGTGTAGCCTGTACTTTACCACTTTAGCTAAAGTATTTTACCTTTTAAAAAATGAGTTGCATTTTTGAGTGTAGAAGAGAAAATTATTTAAATCAGCTATTGAACTGAAGAAATATACTGATGTGTAATCCATGCCTTAAATCATGTCCATATGCCATGTAGTCTGCATATTGGAAATCTACAGGAAAAAGAATATTCTAAATCTTAAACCTAGCTGGATTATATTCATGTTCCTTTGTTTTTAACCGAAACATTAATGATGCTGTATTCGTTATTGTTTATTATTGTCTCCAATGTCTTCATAAGTTTCCTGTCCCCCCGCCCCCCAGTGTTTCATTACTCCATTCTTTCAATTTCTCTTTTAAATGTGTGCCACCACTTCTATCTTTATATGCACAAAAGATCAGTTGTTTTCCTGGCTAAATAAACATTGATATGTTTAAGAACAGATAATTTTAATATTACAAAAAATGAACTTTGAACATAGAGTTTTAAAAAAAGAAAGAAGATTCTGAAGGAACAAGAATGAAAGGGTGCCATTCATGTCAAGGAGTATGTCTGTTCTGTGCTCTAGTAAGAGAATCTTCCATCTTTGAAGATCTGGCCTGCCAAGTCCAGAGTTTTGGTTGTCTGATTTAGGTTGTTACTCCAAAGCACACCTTCTGCATCTCTACTTCTGTCTCTCTTGTCTCTTCTTCCTCTTTCCCCTTATTTCCTCTTTTTCTTACTTTCTCTCTCTCCCCTCTCATTACCTGTTTCAGTTGAAAATTTTGCATGATTTTATTTGATTATTTACTACAATTCATAGGAATTGTAAATCATAGTAAATTCTAACTCATAGTAAATCACTCCCATGGCAGTGATTCATGACGTTTTCAATAATAACATTTTAATACTTTTTTCAGATAGTTTTATTCTTAACTTGTATGTTTGTGAGTGTGAATGCATTGCTTAAAAGAAATAGCTCCAAAAATATCTAAGACCCAAGACTTTTTCAATAATGACTTTTTTTCTAGATTGAATTAGATTCTCATGGTATTTAAATTTATTTCTAGTCTTTCAGAATACATAGCATTCTTTTTTTAAAAATTACATTCTTAAATGACCCTGCGTGAGTCCCAAAACTAATTGAAGTAACATAGAAATACTAGTTTTTCTTAGAAATGTTTTCTCTTTTTAAAATACTTACATGCACAGGCACTTCAAAAGTTAGTGGAAAAATAGAATTAAAAGATAATACAAATTCTTTCATGAACTTTTTGAAGACCTCTTTTATAGTGTTAAGCTATTACAGTTTTGAGAAACTTTTATAATTAATATGTAAAATTCTCAACTAGCACAATGTGAAATAAGATAAAGGAGAGCTCATGGTATAAAATTGTCATTTTTCTGAAAAACTCTTGCCAAGGTGAAATTTTTTAGATAGAAGGTTTAATAAGATGAATATACTAGGAAGCTATTTGAAAGATTCATGTATGACCCTTCTGCTCAGGGGTCCTTAGCTTTGGGGAGTCCATGCCTTGGATGAGGAAAAATAATCAACTTAATTTCACTAGCCTCTAAACTTTCAATGATATTTAGTATTTCCCTCACTTGCAGTAGTGTTAGTAGTACCTATGACTTTGTCCCTGATATTTTCATACCATATTACAGTTGTTGCAGAAGTTGTTTTTTATGCTAATCAGTATCTTAAAACTCTACTAATCAGATTGCCAATAGATCTTGTTATTAATGTGTTTTTAAAAAGCACATATTTATTCTCAATTTGTACCTCAAGTTTTAGTATTATAACTGTTTTGGCAATTGGTTTCTTTCAAAAGAAACCAATCTGTATATTTTATTTTACAGATTTAAAAATATTTTGTGTCCATGGTGCACCAAAAAATAAATAAATAAAAATACCCGCGCTAGCCCTCTTGCATCCTAAGCATTGTTTGTAGTAAAAATAATTTCTTTTGTAACATTCTTGTTTTGTAAATTTTCATTTCTATGTGCAGTTTTCACAATGCAGAGAACACATATTGTTTTTTTTTGAGTAGTTTTTTTTTTGCTCTCATTAAATGCAAATGATAATAAAAAACATATCCAAGTTTCCACCTTAAAAAACTATGCTAATCGTTAAATTCCTAAATAACCATTTTTATGTTTACATTTTAATACCATACTTTTACCAATGCATAGTCTGCAAAGCCAGGGTACAGAACAGAGAAAATTAACTTCATGGTTATTGTATGCTGCAGATTGGGTAATCTTAATTTAACTCTCCATAAATAAGTACGGGAGAAAGAGGAAATTCTTTCGAAGTTAACAACCTGGTGACACATTTTTTTTTTTTTTAGGATTCTCAGGCAAATCTTCTGATGGGATTTGAATTGATGTGCAACCTAGTGTGGCCTCAGGCCCCCTTCCAAGCACAGGACCCTGGTAATTTGTACTGGCTTCCCTTCCTTTCCTACACTTGACCAAAGGGAAGATTGAAGGTAGTAGGCATCCTCTCAAGTGGATGTAGGAGGCAATTAGAAGAATAAAATTGAATAATTATAAAACAGTTTGCTCAGGGAAATTAATCATACTGCATTTTGAAGGAGAAAAAATATTCGTACAAATAAATTGTAGTTGTCTCTTAGAAGACTGAAAAATCCAGGAGTTTGGGGGAAATGTGAAGATAATTGAAAGAAAAGAGCAAAGTGGATTAATATACTAGTTTTCCAAAGACATATTAAACCTGCCTAAATTTCTACTCTGTCTTCTCTTGGGAAATCAGACTGGAGGAACTGGACCTCTTGGGGAATAATATCCCCATAACATAACATAATTTAAAGTTGACAGTAGAGGTTGAAGTTTATGTTTTTCCTAGTAATTATGCTCAGTGAGGGATGCAGAAATTGCATTTTGGAA
This sequence comes from Galeopterus variegatus, assembly GCF_000696425.1. Taxonomy (NCBI): domain Eukaryota; kingdom Metazoa; phylum Chordata; class Mammalia; order Dermoptera; family Cynocephalidae; genus Galeopterus; species Galeopterus variegatus. The sequence continues at coordinate 555,295 of NW_007726152.1, read as the reverse complement.
TGACAGAAGAGTAGTTATTTTAGAAAGAACACTTCAACATCTATGGTAGATATCTTTTAGAAAATGTGTTCTGTGGAGTGACAGGAGAAGTTACAGTAAAACTGAAAGTCATCTTTACCCGAGGCCATACAAATGAATCACATCAAGTCAACAGATATTTACTAAGGGTCTGCCATATGCCCAGGCCTGTGTGCTAGAGTCTGTAGAAGATCGCATTTTTTTTCTGTTGCTTTAAAAAAATACGCTTATTTAGAAATACATATGAACCTACTAGCTCTTGAACACTAATTGATCGTGAACAAATATACGAATATGTATTTTAAACTAGCCTCCCTTACATTTTTTTTCCTAATCTAGATTTGAATCTCTTGGTGGAACTCCTAACTTACTTGTGACCCTGTCATTCTGGCATATCTGCCTTCCAGAACCCCAAATCTAAATTGTCTGTCTTTTCAACTTCTGTCTATACCAAGGAGCTGAACACTACAGAGGAAACCTTGGCGACCATAAAAATCGCTATCACTACACACATGTGGTCTCATCTAGATTCTCAGAATCCCTCAGCAGATCTTCAGTATGTTCCATATTCATTCAGCAGATCATCCCGAGCACTTGCTCTGTGGCAGGCGCTCTTCCAGGTCCTGGGATACTGCAGGGGACCATGGAGACACGCACCCCTGCTTTCTCCCTTTTTCCACAAGGGTTACCTCATTTTGTTGTTACTTTCTTTAAAGAAGCTATGTGCAACTTTCTCTCACTCTCCGGGGGGAGAAGAGGCCATCCAGGCTTTCCTCAGGGTCTCCACTCTCAGCCCCCCACACAAAGTTACCTAAACCTGGACCTGTTTTTCTCTCCCATTTCCGAGGAGGAGATGCCCCTCTCCCCGTCATATCTCTCATCCTGTGACTGCAGATCCTGCTGCAGACTCTCCATCGAGTAGGCCTTTCATACTCTCTTTGAACCACTTCCAGAGAACGGTAAATATATGCAAGTCTTTCCCATCCCAAAATGATGTGTGGTGAGTGTAAGCGTGTGTGTATCTCTTTCTGGGTTGTGCATCTCTTGGTAGTTTTTCCTCACGTTTTTTCTTCCCCCTTCAGGTAGATTTCTTGAAAGGACATCTGCATCATGGTCTCTGCGTCCCCACTTGTCAATCACTCCTCACCTCTCTGCTATTCATTTCCATCCCTAACATATTGCTAGAATGTCTGAGGACAAACAGAATATCTGACACAACCTCCTTGAAGTACTTCTCTCCTCTGCTTCCCTGGCGCCTCCCTTTCCCAGTTTCTGCTCCCTTGTTAACTCCTCAGTGTTCCCCCGCCTGTTCTTCTTCCTCATCTCTTTCCTTAAATGCTGTGTTTGCTTGCTTCTCTACTCTTTTCGCTCAGTACATCCTCTCTGGGCAACTGAATGATTTTATTTCTCTTGAGAGTCTTAGCCACCCCCAACTCTGTAGCCCAGATCTAACTACCCGTGTCTCCTGCTACCTCTTGAACGTTTCCATTAGAGTATCCTCACACTTAACATGTCTCACAATCAATATATTTTAACCCAAACTATTTTTCTTTCTGGATGTCTTCCTTGGTAAATGACTCCAGAAACTAGGGAGTCACACTTAACTCTTCCCTTCCCATCAGTGCCTTGTCCAGAGTCTCATCAACTCATGCTAATCTTATTTCCAATAGATTTCTCAAAGTCACCCAGCCTGACCCCACTGACACTGCATTATCACTCTGTGCTGTCCTTGTTTTTCTCATTTCTCACATGGAAAGTTGAAGGTGTTGTACCTGGTTTCTCCAGCCCCAACAACATGGAGCCACGTACATCTCTAAAACTATCATATTCTTGCCTCCATGCCTTTGCATAACTTTTCCACTGGCTGGAACAACCTTCACTTTTTTTTCAGTGAAGGTATGCTTCTGCTTCAAGGCATAGCTCAGGAATCACCCTGACTTCCTCCCTTCACCCTGGACTCACTCCTCCCACCCCTCAGAGCTCCATCTCATGAGTCTGAATTGGATATTGAGTATCCCATCCATTTGTGCTTCCATCTCCTCATCTGTAAAATGGGGCTAATAACAGCATCTACCTTATAAAATTGTTTAAAATGAATAAATATTTGTAAATTGCTTACTGCAGTGCCTGGAACATAGTAACCATTATATAAAAGGTTGCTAAATGAAAATAAAAATTAATAAAATAAAACAAGAAGACAATATACTTGGTGATGAGAATAGTCTTTGGAATGACATAGACCTACATTTGAATCCTGGACCTTCCCCTTAGTATTCTTGCACCTCAGGACAGTTACATAAACTTTTTTAGCCTCAGTTTCGTCATCTGTTAAATGAGCACAATGCCCACCTCATGAGAGTCTCTGATGAAGAGTTAGTACCTATGAGGTGCTCACCGTGTTCGCTCTCCTGCTATCACTTGCTCCCCTAGCCCATGAGTTTATCTGAATCACAACAGTTACCACACTGCATTGTACCTTTTTTAAAAAAAAATTTTAACTACACATTGGGTTCTCTGTGCAGTTAGGGCAGCATCTGGCATGTAGCCAGATGCTCAATGAAGTTTTGTTGAATGAACATTTAACCACCAGGGCATTGTCTCCGAGTTTCTGTGCTGGTCAGGAATGAAGACTGTATTTATCCCTTCCATTTTTTTTACACTTCCTCTAAACTCACCACTTTCAGCAAGTCTTCTGTGGCTAACACCATGTGACTCTTAACGTCTTCTATGGCCCACTGTACACAATTTATGCTTTGACCTTTGGCCGTTATTTATTTGAGTCCCACTTTCTGGCCTACATTCAGTCTCTGCACCAGGGCCATCTGCCCCTGCCTTTGTGGTTCCTGTAGAGTACGGTCAGCTGCTCCTGGGGCTTGGCCAACTTACAGGCAGCTTGTATTCAGCATTAATTAACTTTCCATTGTGCTTTGAATATTGCATTAAGCCCAGTAATGACCTTGTTCAAGGTCAAGAAAAGACCCTCGACTAGATTTAAAAATCTACTGGTTATAGATAATGGTAGATTATATCATCCTAGACTCTTAGTGCTTGAAAAGAACTTAGAGATCATTTTCTCATTCCTAGGATGCATATTGACACCAAGTGAAATAACTCGTTCAAGATTACTCAGCCAATAGGTGACAGAGCCAAGACTAGAAAGCTGGGTTTAATTTTCCAGTATCACAGTCCTCAAAAATAGGGTAATACTTGGCTGTCTGTGCCTCTCATGAAGATGGAAGGGTGATCGTTAATTGAAATACCTTTGTTTTTGTGTCCCCAAGTATCTTATTTCCCTGTTGCTAACAGCCTCATTTAAACAGAACAAACAAACAGCAGTAACAACCACAGATGCTTACAGCATTCTTTTTGTAGCTCTGGCGTTTCCCTATCCAAATGGTAATAGTAGGTAATAAGCTGTGACTCAGGAAAAACTCAGTTGGGGGGTGGCCCGGATGAAGTGCCAGGGAATGGGAAGGAGCTCAAGTAAAAGGCTTTTTATTATTATCATCTTTTCCACAATTTAAAATCATACACAGGCTATAAGATTTTATTGTATGAGAAAACCAGGCTTATCTGTTTCATCAGTTTAAGCGTACTTACAAACAACATGTTTCATAAATTTTCTTGGCTCCAGAATTGTACACTACATTAAGGCGGAGGTATTTGTACTTTATAATTTCAATGTCTTGCTGTCCTCTTCATCTAAGGCTTGTGATAGTGCCTTAAAAAATCAAATGGGATTAATAGATAATGTGGGTGGAGAGGGAGGGATGTGGAAAGAGTAACAATGCCATCATTGATTCACAAATTAGTTCCATAAATAATAGGATTTACCTCCCGTGCACTGCTTTGAAATGTGCTTTGGCGGCTCCTTTCGCTGTAACATTTCTCCCCGCTTGCTTCTCTTCATCTTGCCTGGCACGTCTGTTAGACCGCTGTGCCTCTTTGGTTGAGGCCTGTCCTTTCTGTCTGGGCCGGGCAGCTCTTCCTGGCCTTTTCCAGGCGAGGCTCCTCCTGCCTGTCTGCGCCCTGTACCTACTGCTGGGAATGCTGCCCCTGCCTCTAAGGGGGCCTGCAGGAACAGTCACAGCCGGGGACCTCGCAGCCCTTTGGATGGCAAAGGTGCCCTTTGGACTCTGGCTGAGTGATGGCCAAGTGCCTGGAGAACTGTGCATGATCCCAATCTTGTGAATATCGTCAGCCTCCTCTTCCTGTGTTTACTCCCACGCTGCCATGAAGACCTCATGTAGTATGGTGGGCGACCGGGCCAACCCCCTGTGTCTCTGTAACAGGCTAATATTAATGACTAAAGCATCAGATATGGCCAGGGTGTTATTTACTCAACATCATCATCATCATTGTAACCTTTTACAAAATCACCCAATGCGTACCTTATGGTTTAAAAAAAAATGAAGCAAAACTGATTTCTTTTTATAATATACCTCGCACAGTATTTGAACTAAGGACAAATATGAAGAGCTGTAGCCAAAATGTGAATTGTGAAATAAACACTGTTGGGAAAATAAAATTGCAAAAAATATTAAATTAAGCATTTGGGAGAGATTGTTCAGATCATTGTTATACAAATACACATTTTTATTAAAACTAGACTGTTTACTTTCATATATTTTGTCCTAGCCCAAAATGGTATTTCTACCAATGTGAGCAGACTGTTGGACATTGACTCTTTCTAGGACAGTACTGTTAAGATCTAAAGTACAGTTTACTGTCCAAAAATTATGTTCAACCTTGTTATTAATTAAACTCGTATTAGAGATGTTCCACCTGGCCAATTTAAAATAGCACTGAATAGGTTCAAGTAAAGTGTAGTCTTACTCTGTTTTTGCTTTCTAGATTCTGGGGAAAATAAATGGATAATAATTGAAATATAGAAAAAGTAGATTATTACTTTTAAATCTTTTGCTGTAGCCAAGCACAAGAGTACTAATTCTTTCTGGGCAGATTTCTCCTTCACTCTTCTGCAAATTGTCTCTTGGAGTCGCCTTCTTGGTTCTTTCTCTCTTTTCAAGTGTTTGCACTGTGAACAGAGAGGACCCTATGTTGCTGTGGTAATCAGGGTGAATGAAACATAGGTAGATGGAGAAGTGTAGCCTTCTGAGAATATGGATTCTGCTGTCATTGTCCACTGCTATCACAGTAACAATATTGAATAGGCACTTACATGTTTAATTCTTTATTGAGCATTTTATATGCATTATCTCTTTTAATCTTCATCAAAACCCTGTGAGGACAGTCACATCATTACCAGCTATCAAAGCCATGATCTTAAAATGTTGTAGCGATTCAGTAAACAAATGTAAATATTATTTGTACCACCAATATTTTTTAGCTTTTCTCTCTCTCCTCTCTGCCCCAATACTAACTTTACGTGTAAAATGTTTTAAATAAATACTTCTAATAACTAGACTTTCACTCCTCTTCGGATTTCTGTGTTAAGCATCTGGGAAACAAAAGGTCTTCTGATATATTAGGTTATCTTCCTAGACTTTGTAAAATACAGGTCTTGAGAAAGGACTGCTTGAACCCATGTCACAGTTAAATCATGACCAACAATTACTGGATCAAATTTCTTTGAGTTTGGAATTTGTAATGAATCAACCACAGATCAGGCAACAGGCTATATGAAAAAGAGAAGCAGAAAAAACCTTTGCTCTCCACTTGCTGTAATTTAAAATACGTACACCCCTCTCACAGGACAGGAATGGATTCCAGGCTTTGAACATGTGGCAGTGAAGTTATTGAGGGGTCCTTTTGTGGGGTGTGGGAGGATGGTGCTGGTTTTTTCCCAAGGTCCTTTTGAGTTTGTTGAGAAGAAAGATAATGGTAAAGATTAGTATTCAGTTGCTCAAAGTGTGGTCTCCTTTGTGCTCCAGTGGAAAATGTAGCTCAGCTCTAACTTTCTTTTTACCTCCTGACCTATCTCACTTTCTTCTCCACTAGGAAAATGTTGACTGTATTCTGGCTCAGACATGTGGCCCCTCAGGACAGCCATGTGCCAGAGAGTTCTGTGTAGGAGGCACACTTCAGGCCAATTTGTTCAGGCAGCAGGTCAGTCTAGGGCTGTTGGCCAGAGTCACTGTGCGTCCTCTGTCTTGGAGACATGGAGCTCCTTGGAGCTGAGCTACTGTGCGGTATGAGTAAACATTTCCCGCCCCCCCACACACTTGAGGACAGAACTCCCCAGAGATGTCTGTGTCTCGTCCTGCACAGCTGGATTTTCGCAGAGGCTGGATACTCAGCCATCTCGGCTGTGATTCAGGATAATCACAGCCCACTTCTGGCCTGCTCTTTGATTCTGTATTGAGAAACAACAGTCACAGTAAAACAGTATCTGGGAAGAGGAATGCCTCCACCCAATGGGGCACCTGTACAAGCCACACGGTACCACCACTGGGCAGATGTGCCTCGGCTGCTGAGGAATGGGGAACAAATGTCGGTGCTCTGTAGCTTTGCTGGTGAAGGTACAGAGTCAGGTTTGATGTCAAATCAATTTCCTAAGTTGCTAATTACACATAACTCTGTCTGCTCATGTTCTATCTTGTCTTCAGTTGCTTTTTGGCATATTGTTGGCCTTTTAAATGCTAATGGACCTCCATTTCTCAGTATATAGTTTACATGATGAGGACCCGATTAAGAAAGTATTTTCAAGCCTTTTAAGTCATAGGAAACTGTATTAGAGATTAGTCACGATAAGACACATACAGATCGGCATTCGCTCAAAAATGGGTTGTGGGTAATTCTCAGAATTCACCACTCTTTGTCCTTTCCTGTATTCTACTTCAGCTGTTTGGTATCTTTGTTCCAAGAAATTTTAGAGCACCTGTCCTACCACATCTTAAAAGAAGGAAACTAAAGAAATATGAGAGACTTGTTCAGAGTAGAGCTGAACTTATTACACATAGTTTTTTGATGATTCTTAATCAGGGTTCCTTTCACTCTAGCAAACTACCCTCCTCAGATTTCCCAGTGTATTTTTGGCTGCACACTAATTGGGTATATTAAGTTGTGATAATTTCATTATAAACTGACTTGTTTTTACAAAAACTAATCTTCAGTCTCATTTTAAACAGAACAAACCTTGGATTAGTCACAGATATTTTCACCAGTCATCCAAGATGGTCTTTAAGCCGGTTTCAGTTGTTACCTTAATGGCATTGAGGAGCTAGAAGCTCTGCAGATATGCCACTGTGTGGGCCTGACACTGATGACCTTTCACAGGACTCAGAGATTTCGTTTGGGGCTGTATCTGGAGTCATTCATTACAGGGTGTGTTCTTGTTGTTGTTTTGGTTTTGCTTCTTAAATCAAACATATGCTAAAGATTTCCTTGTATGCTTTCTGTTTAGCTACTTGGTTGCTCTTATATTCCTTCATTTTCCTAAATTTGCAGTATCTGTCAGTCTTGTGCTGAGTTCTCTAGTGTAATGAGTTGTGCAGTTCTTGCTTGGCCCAGCCTAGGACAGGCATCCTTCCCAGAACCCAGTTGGCTTCTCAAAGGTTAAACACTTTTGGCAAAAACTACAAATAATGACTGAATAAACCATAAAAACTGAAAACCTGAAGAACAGGGGGAAAAATTATTTTGGACAGTGAACCACATGGATGGAGAGGAACCATCCTTTTTAAAGCTTGTTTCTATATTCAAGTCTTTTTGAGTTTGGTAATTTTTATAATCTTCTCTTTGCCTCAAATAAAACTACCAATCTTTTTTTTTTTTTTTTGTGACAGGTAAGGGGATCGCAACCCTTGGCTCGGTGTGGTCTGCACCACACTCACCCACCGAGCACACGGGCCATCCCTATATAGGATCTGAACCCGTGGCCTCGGCGCTACCAGCGCTGCACTCTCCCGAGTGAGCCACAGGGCCGGCCCTAAAACCACCAATCTTAATGTCTTTTATGACTCTTGATTCTCCTTGGTCGGGATAGCAACTAAAACAACTATTTCCTAGTTTATTTTCACCTTTTCATTACCCTGAGTCACAACAAATAACTCATTATAGAACACAACTTAAAAACGAATTTTTTTTTGGAAAAGAATAAAATCAGATTATTTAATTGATTTGATAGAATTTAGGGATTTTGTTTGTTTGTTTTTTGTTGTGATTTCTGCATATTTCTCTACTTATAAAGCATAAAAAATGAATGTGTTTCTGGTAGATGTTTCTGTAGATATAACTTGTTTAATATCTCTAAACTCTCTAAAATGCATTGTGGTTTGTGGTTTCTTTAGGTGCCTGTTAATAGATTTGTTTTTTTTGGAGAAGTCCAAAGTGCTTTTCTAGTAAATTGTTTAGGACTATGTTTTAAGATGATTTCTAAAAATGCTTAATATTTTGAGGTCTCTGTCTCTACCATGTTTTACCACTAGAGAGCCTATGTAATATCTACATTGCTCTTGTTCATATAACTGTGGACCTCAAGTTTTATGTTTTAAATTTACAGGTTTGTTTCTTCTGATGGAGACATCATCTCTCTCTAGGCTTCCTACCCTCTTATGTTCATTTCAACATAATGTGACTGACAGTTCTCTAGTTCTCTAACTCAGCAATGACTTTGTTCTTACATGTTGAAGGTTAACATTTACTATCAACTCTTCATTAAAACTGGAATTTAGAATAATCTTTAGAAAAGAAAAGGAAGTTAAGTGAGTTAAGGCTAAAAACAGACAGATGAACAAAACAAATCAGCAGAAAGTTTTGGAGTTATATTTGATCTTCCAGGAAAGATCAACCAAGTATCAGAAGTGACCCAGCCTTGTAGTTGCCAGATTAGAGCGTGGACCCAGGAGGTGAATTGCCTAGTTCTGATCTTGGTTCTGCTACTTAGCACCTCTATGACCCTGAGAAAAATTCCCACATTTTCTGTAAGTCAGTATCTGCATTGGTAAAACGAGGATAATACCAGAACTACTTCTTAGGAATATTATTAGGATTAAATGAATCAATATTTATAAAGAGTTTAAGATAAGTTTAGTATGAAGTAAGTTTCTTAAATATGTTTTTAATAAATGAAAGAGTGATGAAACTTCTCTTTCCCTAAAATAACACGTTTCTTAATTTTGAAAACAGCCAGTAAATGCTTTTCCTGAATTAATACTAGATTTTCCACTCTATGTAAAACAACCACTTATAACTGTTACTTATAGCAATCAGGTTATGTTGAAGAAGATAGGTTAGAAAAGGAGAGTTTGATCTCCTTAGAGCTAAGAACTTTTTTTTTTTCATTTTCTTTGTCTACTAAAAATAATACAATGTTTTAACAGATTTAATCTGTAACTCTTGTTGGCTAAAAGGAGTTTGGAGAAATTCATTTCTTGGCTTAGGGCTTTTAATTTTGGCATGACATCTGTCATTGTAGTCTAAGATCTGGAAGAGGTATTAATTTTCAAATGAATATATCCTATGAGCAGCCATGAGTTGTTTAGTTTGGAGTGTCATGCCCCTCTCTTTTCATCCTGAGGGCTGTTGATTTCATAGCAATCACATTCAACCTCTTTCTCCTGATTGCTTATTGGTTTCCTCCCCCTTTCTGTATATAGGCATGGCTGGACTCCCTTATTTTGAATCAGACAATAAAACTTTTAGTTTCTTTCTGCTACTAGATCTTGTTAATGCTTCCTTTTATTTTCACTGATTAATTTGTCAGATTTGCCTATCTTCCACTTCACTTTCTCAGCCGTGTAATCCCATATCTCCATCTAACTACAAGACTTGATTTAGATTTTAGTTATCACCTGAAACTCTGAAGGTGTAAAAATTTACTCATCAGTCTTTTATTTTATTTTTATTTATTTATTTTTTTTTTGTCTTTTTCCGTGTCCGGCAACGGATCGCAACCCTCAGTGTTGCCCCCGTACCCGACCGGGGACCGGCAACGGGATTGCAACCCTCGGTGTTGCTCCCGCGCCTCGCTCAGCCAGTGAGCGGGAGCCGGTCTGTATGTGGGATCCGAACCCTCGGGCGGGAGCGCCGCCGCGCTTCCCAAGCGGCACACTATCCAGTGCGCCACCAGGCCGGCCCAGTCTTTTATTTTAAATAAGATATGTCACATATGTGAGAAGACAATCATATTTGAGAAAAGACTAGTATTTTGGGCCAGCCCGGTGGCGCACTGGAGAGTGTGCCACTTGGGAGCGCGGCGGCGCTCCCGCCGAGGGTTCGGATCCCATGTGGAGACCAGTTCCCGCTCACTGGCTGAGCGTGGTGTGGGCGCAACACCGAGGGTTGCGATCCCGTTGCCGGTCCCCGGTACGGGCGTGACACCGAGGGTTGCAATCCCGTTACCGGTCAGTAAAAAAGACAAAAAGGAAAAAAAAAAAAAGACTAGTATCTTGAATATAGGAAAAACTTCTATATATCAATAAGAAAAAGAGGGAAATCAATAGAAAAGCCAGGGAAAAACATAAACACACTGAACATTCTTTTTAAAGAAGAGGAAGCATTAATGGACAACACTGAACATTCTTTTTAAAGAAGAGGAAACATTAATGGACAATGAACATGAAACAATGTCCAAACTTATTAGTAAGCAAGGAAATGCAAAGAAAAACCACCAGCAGATGCCATTTCACACTCAACTAACTGGCATAAAAGTGTGACAGTTTAAAGATTGATGAGAATGTGGAGCAATGAACATTCTCATACTTGGCTGGTGGGAGTACATTTTGGAGCAATCACTTTGGGAATAAATTTGTTTTTACCCAATAAGATCAAACATATGCAATCCTGTGACCCCAAAATTCTACTGCTAATTATTTAGCAGGTGGCTTCTAGGAGACTTTCACAAAATTGTTTCAAACAGCAGTGTTCAGAACAGCAACAACACTGGAAACAATCAAAATATACATGAATAATAGAATGGATACATTGATTATGGTATATAAATCCAATTGACTACTATCCACCCGGATAATGAGTGAACTACAACTACATGAATCAGTATGGGCAAATCTTAAACACATGATGTTGAGCAAAAAATGCTAATCACAGGAAATTCATACAGTATGGTTTTCATTCTGATAGATTGTGTAGTCATTCACACATGACTGTTGTGAAAAAACATACAACGGAATGCAAGGGAAAGATTCACTCAGTATTCAAAAAAAGTGATTATCTCCCCAGAGGGGAAGATATACATAGCAAGGAACCAAGGGTGGCTTCAAAGATATTATAACCTTGTACTTATAAAGCTGGGTAGAATAAACATTTTTTTCCCTTATAAAATTGATAGATCCATTACATATAGTTCTACGTGTGATGTATTTTATGATTAGTATATAAAGAATCTGCATGCTCAATAATTATTTCTAGGGTTTTAAGAACGCTCAGTTAAAGGTTCTTCAGTGTCAAGAAGGTTTTTGCAGACACCCTCTATTAGTTTAGAAATTTAAGCATTCCACAGTGGAATAGAAAGTTAAAGTCTCAATGACGTATTGTTGGAATTAGTTAATAAGAGTATTCATTTGAAGGCACATTGAAAAGAACTGGCTTGCTGCCAGTTCAGCATTATTTCTTAATTAGAAAGCTAGCTTGCTCTTCATAGTATTACAAATATTTTACAAATCATGATATTATAGTCCTGGAAAAGCTCAAATGAATAGAATTACATATGAGAGACAGTGAGGTGAAAGTTTATAGGAAGAATGTACGTAGAGGGAAACCACAGACATTCTAGAAACCCAGAACTGCAAGGCTATGGATTTGCGTTCATGTAAGTTGATTTCAGGGTTCTCTTGGAATGACTGGATACTACCAAAAATCAACATTAGGAGAAGGTGGAGAGACCCAGTTACTTTCATAAGTCCATACCTTTTTCCATTTGCTGCATGGACCATGGTATGTGAGAGTGGGCTTTGCAATAAGAAGAAAAGAAAGATTGGTTCTTTTGGCCTTTAATTCTACAAACAACTCTCGTGTTTCCCTTTTGAGTTCTTTTCTGACCCTCCCCCTTTTCACCATCCTCCATGACTTCAGTTTCCACATTTCCTCCTTTCAGTCTGAATTCTCTACAAAGTTAGGCCTTGTATGGTTGTGTGATTGTTCCAGGTACTTGATGTTTGTTTTCCTTACATGAAGCATTTATAAAAGTGATGCTGCTGGAATTTTGTCAGTTCATGCTTACATGCAGAGTTCTGTGGCATTATAGAGAGAGGAGCATTCTTCTCTATTACAGCAGGGCTGCCAAACAGCAAGCTGTTTTTTCTTTCCTTCATCTTTGGTTTTGCACAGTTTGCTGAAACTCCATATAAGGTGCAATTTTAATGCCAAATACAGAAACACAAAGGGCATGTGGCAGTTGGATGATGGGGATTGTTATTGTGTCTTGTTGCTGTTGTAAGAAGTGGAATCCCCATATTAAAACTTGCATTGTATAAATACAAGGGAAAAAACCAGACATAATCCTTTTGAAAATTCCCAAATATTTCTAATATTGGACAAATCTCTTAAACTTTGTTGTTAAATGATTTTATTACATGTGTTAATGTCCTCCAAAAATAGAAATTTCCTTAAATTGTTCTCCCACTTGCCCCAAAATTCTAAAGGAAAGAACTCTGACATATGGTATACTAAATTTACTAGATTATAATTTGTTTGATTTCTCACCTTTTTATCAGTTCATGAAGTTGGTAAATATTGTTGTTTAGAAAGACATTATTTGAGATGCTTCAAGAAATCATAGAGATGTAAAATACTCTGCCACCAAAGGAAGTAGGAAAGCAATGTTACCATGTCACTATTCATATTTGCTAAGGTGCAAATCCCTTTGTTAGAAATAGGCAGAACTATTCCAGAAACATTGTTTGGACCCAACCAGAGAGTCTCACTGTTTAACTTTCTTTCTATTTTTTTTTCCCAATCTTTTTTTGAAAATTTGTTTGTTATTAGAGAATGATGTCTTAAACACAAAACAGTAATATTAGTCAAACATTTAGTGTCTTTTCATGATTAATACCTTCTGATTAATGAAAATGTTATATACCTACTTAAGGTTCTTTTTTTTTTCACTGTTTTTCTTCAAATTCTTGTGCAATCAAAAACTTTGAAACCATAAAATTGAGTCAATTGGAAAGTAAAATATGTGTATCCCAGTTTAATGGATCCTGTTTTAAATATTGAATCAATTATTCAGTAATACACCAAATATTTCACATTTAATATTTTTTTCTTTTTAATTTTGGAGCATGTAGGTGGAGCAGTTGAAGGCAATTTCTGCTTCTGTAGGACTTTAATAAATGTCATAGAATTGTTTTAGCCCAGTGTTATAGAGAACAGTAGGAGATAGGGAAGCCGGTTAAGAAGCATTCAGAAGTGGTACCTAGGAACAATGGCCATTGCAGAGTGTGTCAGAGTAATAGTCTAATACACGTGCATGCACACGTATGTACAACTATAATTTTTTTAAATGCAGTATTGACTTCTAACGATCACTCATCTAGAATTTAACTTAAGCTCCTTTTTGAGCTTCCAGCTCACAGAAAATCACTAGGATTGCATATCATTTGGGTTGCAGATTATTTAATTATTTTGATCAATTCTTACTCGGTTTATTGATGATTTATATGTTTTGTGTTCCTTCTTTTTCTCACTTTATGGTCTCCCCACAACTGAAAATGAAGATTGTTGTGTCCACTGTATCCTGGCATGCTTGTTCTGTGAATTCCTGACTCTCTGCAATATTGTGCTGGGACAAGCTTCATGTGGCATCTGCACTTCAGAAGCCTGCTGCTGTTGCTGTGGAGATGACATGGGGGAGGACTGTAACTGCCCTTGTGACATGGACTGTGGCATCATGGATGCCTGTTGTGAATCATCAGACTGTTTGGAAATCTGTATGGAATGCTGTGGAATTTGTTTTCCTTCATAAATATTTATCTTCTGTTTGTGTTAAAACTGGAGAGTGTTTCAAAATTTTTCTTTTAGGGGGGAGAAAAGCACATGGTTAAGATTCTCATGAAGCAATGTAGTATTTGCACTGTTAACTCATTATTTTAAGTAATCTCTGACAGCCTTTTTTCTCTAACCAAATCTACATGGTTTAATATGTGAAATTTTAGCTACTTTAACTAGTTTTTTAAACCTAATAGATTACAATAAATGAGGAACATTTTGATGCCCAGCCCCCAAAATGTTAAATGTCTCCTCTTTTTATCTATATTTCTTTTTTTTTTTCTTTTTGTCTTTTTTTTGTGACCGGCAACGGATCGCAACCCTCAGTGTCGCGCCCGTACCGGACCGGGACCGGCAACGGGATCGCAACCCTCGGTGCTGCGCCCGCACCTCGCTCAGCCAGTGAGCGCCCAGTCTGTTTGTGGGATCCGAACCCTCGGCGGGAGCGCCGCCGCGCTCCCAAGCGGCGCACTGTAGCAGTGCGCCACCAGGCCGGCCCTTTTTATCTATATTTCTGTTTCTTCTAACCATTCTCAGGAGCCTCTTGCTCCAAATATATTATTTCTCAGTGGGTATTTAAACCAGACAACTCATTTTTGATGTTTATCTACTAGTGGTTAAAAGCAAGCATTCTTTATTTTAAAGTAAATTTTGGGGAACGAACCCACACCATAGTTGGGTACCCAGTGTTTATGCATACTTTCTCCTCCACCTTCCCCACTTGTTCAGCAGACAAGTGCCTACTGTGTACATTCTCTTGCCCAGACCGCGGAAATGGTTATCATTCCGCTGCCATCCACAAAAATGTGCAGTTTAGCAGAGGAAAGGCCTGTAAAAATGAATCCTACCACAAGGCATACTGAAGTGAGGATTATACAAAAGATAAAATCAAAAGGCCATAGGAATACAAAGAAAAGAGCTACCAGAATATTCAGGAAGGCTTCAAGGGGGATGGGGCATTTAAGAAGGCCTGTTAAGATGACCAATTCATCTGCTGCTTGAATGGGTATTTAGATTAAAGACAAAATTTTAAGTGGACAATCTGAACTGCACATTTTCTTTGCCAGTTAAAAGAAAAGTGCCTTCAGCACCCTTATTTTTAGTTATAGGAATATAGCTTTAAAAAAAAAAAACTATAAAATTTAAATTAACTAAAAATATGCATTTTCTTTTATGTAATTTAAATGTTATGATAAAGTTTTTGATGAAACATGATGCCTTATTAAAATAGTTGTGTTTTATAAGGAATATGGAATACTTTTGAGAAATTGCATTTAAATTAGGAGGTTTTTTATATTAAATTCCCAGTATTCTGATTTTGATTCATTCAAAGGCTTTATTTTGAGAGCTTTAACTCTCTTGTTTGGGGGAGATGGTTTTGGTTTGTTTCGTAACCAATGTTATCTTATGACACAGTTAAACTATTCTTTCCAGTGCAGTGGGTATCTAGACATCTAATACTGTGACTAAATTTCATTATTGCAACTTTATGTTAAATTAAACTAATATGGCAGGTTATAAAGATTCTTAAGTGTAAAGAAACAAGTCACTTACAAGGCTAATTATATAGTTATTGCGACATAGAGACTTTGTGGAGCTAAGATAAAAGGGAGAGTAAATTTTCATACTGTGTGCTCTCCTGAGTTTGATCTCTCCAAAATTGTGGTTTGTTTTGATTTAATGTAGTGAGCATTGTAGAACCTTGAAAGTATACATTGGGATGAATAGTTATTGTCAGTTCTTCTGGCTGAATATCAAATTGATAGTAACAACAAAAGCATATTTTTCGGAAGCCTTTAGCAAACCTACCCTTCTAGGACAGGTTTTTAAACTGAAGCATGGGAATGTCACCTATGGTTTTTCCTTTGAGATGAAAACTAGTTTCTAGTTATACCATTGTTTAAAGAGTTAAAAATGAAAAACAGTGAACAAACTCTTGAATCCCCCTTTCAGTTCTGTTTACATACACACACACACCCCCTTTAAATTGTTGGGTTTAAATAGAATTCTAGTAAACAGCTATCTTCCTCTTACTCCTCTAAAGAGTGTTTTTCATTTTTACATAAAATGTAAGGAAATCTTTGTACTATTTCACAGTAACCAGAATCTGAATATTTACATAAACCCAAAGTGAACTTATTCTTATATATTAGGATATAAGAATGCCATCTGTTTATAGCCATATAAAGCCTCCTAATGACCTGGAATTGTTAGAATATTTGGCATTTTATCCCGCAAAAATTTTTAACCAAGTGATTTGTCTAATATTTAAAGATATCCTGCACTATTTGCAATGAAAATATTAGCACATATGAAATAATGTTTCTCTGTAACAGAGAACATAAATGGATACCAGAATTTTATTTTCCTATTTATATTCGTTGTACTTTTCCTCTGTGGTCTGCTCCAGGCAATCATTCCATAAAGCATCTTGTATAGTTAAAAAAAAAAGTAGGCAAATGTGAAAATAGTTTCAATATATTTTAGAATTTCTGTATGTAAAATGTTTCGTTGGATTATATGGCCAACATGACGAAGTGTTATAATTTACAGTTATAGATTTGTTCTCTTTTTAAATGTGGAAACTTAATCTTAACGATTTGAAAACTGGACTTGTACTATCCTGAATACACTATTTTGAAATAAAAAAAAAGACTTCATTGTGCTTTAGCATACTTTTATACATATCTAATTAATATATTAATTGATTTATATTCAAATGAATTCAATTATAATTTAAAACCTGAGGTTTTTCTTTATCCTGTTATATCTCTTCCTGAAGATTTTCTAGTCTCCTTATGTAAATGCATGATTCATGCCCATAAAAGAACTAAGAAAATACAGATGAATTTATAGTGTAAATTATAATTGATGTATGATTTCAAAACAAAGATTTCTTTTTAAAATTTACAGTATGTCAAAATATAAGTTCAGTACATTTTTCTTCAGTAGATTTATTTCATTTATTAGTTGGAATTATATCTCAACTTACAAAAACTAAGAATATTTTTATATGTGCAGAATTGAACATCAAGTCAAAAATACTCAAAGATCTATGAAATTGAGTATTAAGTTTAATGAATTTCACACAAAAGTAAGTCATCAGAAGTATTTCCACTTAGGGTTTTTAGTGGCACAATTTTTGTAAATCTTTTTCAGTTACTGTTTAAAATAATACAGTATGACTTTATTTAGGAAAAGTCTTTTTATTTAGAAAAATAATAATTTTATTTTTGTATTCTTACAGTCTATCAACTGTATCCATTTTCCTCACCTGAATATTCAGTGTTATCTGAGCAGTTCAAGGAGTAACCAAGGCAACTTTATGTAATAACTTTCTGTTCTTTATCCATACAAACTCTATCAGTGTCCTAGATTCTGATGTTATAACCATCAAAATCACTGCCTAACATAAATAAGATGAATCAGAGACTCTGTGGCTTGCCTTCTTAAAAGCCAGCTAAAATGCTTAGATTTACCCAACTGCCTAATGAATGAGTTTATTTATTAATAAGATTATTTTTCAAATTATTCAAGACCTTTATGCCCCTTCCAATTACCTATGACTTGTAGGCCTGTAGGAATGCTGCATCTAATCTGGCAGACAAGATAAAATTTCATCAAATACTATAATACCAATTTTTTGATGGATTACATGAATAATATAGAGCATACCATTTTTGTTTTTACAATGGTTAATATATTGGTAGGGTTTATTCCACACTTACTATTTATATGTTTAATCAAGGATTGGGTATTGCAAGGGAATCCTTTCAACCCTTCATCTCCATGCACCCTATAACCAATAAATGTATAGTGGATGCTTTCTCTGTGTTTGAACTGGTACTAGGTACCTCAAGGAAGTCACGTAACCCTTAGGAAGTTAAAACTCAGGGAAGAAGTTTGACTCCTCTCATGAGAAAAATGTTAGTTCCGACAGTGAGGCTACCAGTATTTACTTACCTATTTAAGATTACTTTTAGAGGCTTTGGTTAAAATGGAAGGGGTCGTGGAGAGGGGATAACACTGTGATGCAGCCCTAATGTGGAGGGTGGATTTTGCCAGTACTATCACTGGGAATGAAATCCACCATCTATTTTCACATTGCAGAGTTCCCAGTGACCATTGACTTCTCTTTACATTAAGAGACTGTGACCAAAATGTGGTATGATCAAATTTAATGAAGTCAGTAGGCAATCTGGAGGTGAAAAGGATTATAAACAAAGCCACGGCCAAGTCCCACCTGAGAAGCAGGGTATCTAGGCAAGCAGAAATATGCACCACCCCATTCTTCATCAAGCTGGGGCAATAGCATGACATTTTTCACTAGGGCAACAACTATAGCTCTTAAACAGCCAGAGGCAACCTGAGTAGTTTCCTGCCTTCCAACTGAACTGTGGATAGTAGTTCTAGTTCCATTGTTTGTTCATTATTTATGCCCTCGATCCCTCCCTTTATTCCATTTAGTGCTCGGTAAATGAGAATCATTAATTTAGTTGGGAGGTGACTGTGAAAAATCATTTTAAATAACTATACTTTGGTATGTTACCAACATGGGGTATAGATATATGTGTTAAAGACAAAATGTAGCTCTGCAATTAGGTGTTCACTTTCAGGCAGGTCTTTGTGTGAGACTTAGTTGAGAATGTAATTATTAAGAAAACGGTGAAAAGCAAATTCAAACAAATTCTTTCTAAGTTTAGCTTGAAAAATCGAAAAGGTTCTTAAGTTCTGTCTGATGCATAAAGCGACAGAAGCAAAGGAATTACGTTCCAAAGCCAAGAAAGAGGGTGTACAAAAGCAGCTGATCCACTTGACATAGTTCATAGCCTTTTGCAAAGGAATAAAAGCCTGTTGAGCAGGGAACCAAAAGATCTCATTATAGGATGAAGCCAAGCCATATTAAAGCTTGTGCACTAGTAACTATGTCTAAAAACAGCCTGCTGTTTTATATTGAACCAATACATTTCTTAACTTGGTAGGTTGCAGTGTAAAGCTGTACAGAGCCTGTCTGCTGGATGCTATGCCAATTACAGATGTGGTGGAGTGGTGTCAAGCACCTACAAATAGTTAGTATGGCAAGCAATCTTAGAGTGAAACAAAAGAAATTTTACACTGTCACCTTAAAACCTAGAAAGCACAGTTTGTCATGTGTGTCTGACTTTTAGACTCTTGAAATCACCTTTATTATATAATTTAACATGGACATCATATGATCCCTCGATCAGAATGCACAATTCTTTCAAGGACATGAATAGCGCCTGAGAGATAAGGAGGATATCTTTTAAAAGTAACACTTTCAGATGACAAAGCATCTCTGATCAGCTCTGCAGAAACTGCTCTTTATTGGTGTTGAGGTGAAGGAGATGTGAAATACCCATGAAAACATATTATATTAGATTTTTGTTAGATCATCAAAAAGAATAATTAGGCATATTTACACAATTACATTTTAGTAAACTATTATGACAACTTCACTATAATACGTATTCTGGTAAAAGTACATTAAATGGCAATCCAAAAGCAATTTAGCAGTTGAGGACGTTATTTTTTTTATCTAATTATTCACAAATTAATGAATAAATTCCAATCACTGAAGAAAATGAAGCAATGGTGAGAATCAGAACTGCAGATTAGTTAAAGCAACGATATGCAATGCATAACGGAATTAAAGCATTTCTTTTATTCAAACTCAGTGCTTAAAAAAGAACAAATCCATCATCTTGAAATTTGACTTGTAGCTTGACATTAAAAATAATATGAGTAGAATTTTCAGTGGGGTAAGCACAAAACTAGTTCAAGTTGTGTCACTCTCAATTACTGTACTCAGGTGGTGTACCCATTAAAATTCCCACTTGTGGGTTCCGCTCACTATGCAAATGGGGTCATTACCTGGAGAATTTAATTGGTTATGACACTGGGAGCAGGACGTTTCCTTTCAAAATAAACCTACTTACACACATTTTCACTAGAAATCTGATTGTTATGTATACTTCGGATTGTTTTGCTCTATAAATATTTACTAAAATTAGACTGTCCTTGCTTACTTATTTCTTACGAATAATTCAAAATGGATCCAAATTTCTTTGATATGGGTTTATTTGTTTGTCTATAGGCTAGTTAGAATGAATCTTTTGTAAGTCATCTTGCTCATCAAAACATTATGAAAAAAGTATTTGTATCTTTCAATCCCTCCATCACACGTGTGGGTACATTTCCAGTAAAGGTTTTCATCATTTCACAGTAACATTTTCTATTTCACAGTATTTCTAAATATTTGAGAGGCTTCTTTTTGTTTTTCTCTCCTTGATTTTGTCTAAAAAAAAAAATGCAGTTAAAGAGTTAACCTGGCCTCTTAGATGTAATATATATAACACTGCTGAGGAGCCATATCTAGAACACGTGCAAGGTCTTTATTTTCACCGATAGGACAGAGTGGGGACATGAAGTTGTTTGTAAGAGTCAGTACTAGAGACACTTCCACCATGAGCCATGAGACTACTGATTTTAAAGTAAAAACAATGGATTGGTGTGAAAAGTTCAGGGCTCCATACACCTACCATCTGTTTTCACTTATTGTGGCTACTTCAAATGAAGAAACCTGAGTTTATAGCTACCTAACAAGATATTGATAATGGCCTGTATTTACAATGCACACTGAAATTACATTGTGGTTTAGTAGATATAATATTAAACAGAATCCAGGAATTTAGTTCCTAGACACTGACTCCCAGAGTGAGCTTGAAGTAGGAACAAGGTTGCTGTAAGTATTAATGAGATAATCTCAGGGAAGCACTAAAAATTCCTTAGAGGAGTTATGCAGTCAATTTTTATTAATATGACAAGTTGTACAGCAAACCAAGATTTTATCACTAGTTTATCTGGACCTAAAGAGAATATTTTTTCTTTAATGTAAAAAGAATATTCTAAAATCAGGGAAAAATAATTGCAAAAATACAGAAGAGGAAATATGACAAATTCATAACTGGACCATTGGGCAGGATTTTTAATATCTGTAACTATGGGAAATTTCCCATAGAATATCAAATATGAATCCAAGTCTCTGACATTCATTTTTCTATGATATTTCTAATTGTGCCCGGAGGATAGGAAGGAGTTGGCGCATCCAATAAATATAATCATTTACATGCACAGAGCTCCCTTTGAAGTTAATAGGACCTGTGGAAAGGGAAGTTATACACCACGAAAACGAAGTTCAACCTGAGTCTAGTTCTTTCTTTTTAGCATGCAGTGGTATTGCCAACACATTTGGATTTTCTTACTGCTTATCTTTCCTTTGTATGTGATGTTTAAGTTGGAGTTGAGTGAAGTGCTCCATGTGTAGAGGAAAGATAGTCAAAAAGAGGAAGTCATGATTGGCAAGCATACACCCAGGGACCAGCTTTATAAGATAGCATCCAAAAGTGATAGAGCTTGACATCTGTAGAGCTTGTTTAACTTTTCAAAAGGAAACTATATCCATTTTCTCATTGGATCTTTACAACACAACAATTCTTCTAGGATATATACGTTTTTACTTCCATTTTACAGATGAAAAATCTGGGACAGATTGCTTAAGTTTACTTTCTAAAGCAATATTGTTAATTACTGATAGACCTAGCAAACCTAAGTTCTATTCCTGGATCTTTCTATTAAATTGGTATATTTCTTATAAAATCTTACGTATTACTTAAATTAAAAAATAGATTCAATCACAAGTGCTCTGGATGGGACATGGGGATCTGAAGTCTTGCCTGCCTTGCTTCTTGTCTCCCATCTTTCCTACCTTGAGAGGATATACTGGCTTGGGCTCTAAGGGAGACTGAAAATCATAGTTATTCTGCTGTTTATCTCTCATTACATGCATTGACCCAAATGTCAATGAACCCATGATATGCTACTGTTCCATGCCTACTTATCAACAATGTCTTTTATTCCTAGACAGATGATGAGTCAAGAGTTAGATATTCTTCATAAGATTATGTGTCACTCTTTCTCTATTTACCCCTCCATATTAGTTTTCTGTCTCTGCCTGTTTTCATGCCAGGCTCCTTCGCTTTCTGGTTTCCAGTTGGCCTTAGCTGATGGGAGGCACTAGTGGGAAATCAGAAGGTGAGAGGAGAGAGGTCAAGGTATTAATTCCCTCCCCACCCTTTGGCCCCCATCCTGCAAGGCAGTGGTCTGATAGTGGATCTGTTCCTCCACATTGGGGGTTCCTCTGCAGTGGCTCTTCTCCCTTAGCTACAGCTCCCTCTCCTCGCCCTTTCAGGCATGAGGAAGTAAAGGTTTCCCACTCTTGCTAGTTCCTAGAACTTCAAACTCCCTTGTTGGTTCCCTTACAGCTGATCGTTTCTCTGCAAACAGTATTTTATTAAACTCTCTTCAATGAAGCCCTTTGAGTGAGCCTTCTGTTTCCTGACAGTACTCTGAATGATGAGGTAGTGAGGAAGAGTGAGTTTGTGTGTGTGCAAATGCACATGTTGTCTGAATCCAATCTTGTTATCATGCATTTTTAAGATTTATTAAAGTAATGTAAATCCTGGAGGTCTCTTGGATGTTTGTGGCTCTTTGACACGAGCAGTTAGTCAAATATAATATTGCAAGAACTACACTAGATGCTTCAGAAATTTACTCAACAATTTTGGTTCAATGATCACAAGTCCTGCATTCTAACACTTGACACTATAACAAGCTGGGGGTAGGGGAGGGAAAGAGAGAGGGTACCATTACCATGAGTGATCCAAAGTTTACAATTAAGTTTACAAATTTTAGGATCCCTAGGGGTAGCGCAGTTTTCCTTTTCCCCCCACAGCCTGAAATGACAACATTATTATCAGTGTAAGCAGACCACAGCAGAATTCCTAGCCTGGAAATTAATGCCCCAAGAGATGTCCTGTTTGGGGATTCCATATAAATGTAACAATGGTAATATAACAAGTTAATATGACAATCTATATGCCTTCAACTCCTAATACTTCTAAGCTAAAGTAGGTATAGTATCAAGCCTTATACACCCACTTCTACTCTAAGTTAGTAAACTCACAACATTTTAATTGACATATATTCACCCAGTTAGCCAAGGGTCATTTATACCTGTGTGGTCCAGACCCTGTGCAGGGAGTAATGATAGCAAGATGTCCATCAACACATTCTCATTTAGAATGAGAATTTAGAAGGAGAGGATGCACATTAATTTGATAGAATTAAAGAGATAGGATAGAGACAAGTATAATTGCTATGAGAGTAGATTGGTGTGAGTGACTAAGGCTCCCTAGGAGAGTCAGGAGGCTTTCCCAGGAGACGAAACATGTAAACTGGGATTTGGAAAAAGTAAATATTCAACATTGCATTCTGAGTTTGCACTTAAGCTATAGCAGGAGGGAAAGTAGGGGGTGATGGCAAGAAGCAGAGCTGAGCCCAAGGCAGCACCTTAAATGCCTCCCTGAAGGCTTCTGAAGTCTGTCCTGTAGGCAATGTGAGGCTTTCTGAAAATTTTAATCAAGGATCGAATTTATATTTTGATTACATTTTTATTAGGACAACAGTACGATGATGGCCTAGAGGAAATGAAGAATGAACTTGGGTAGGCAGCTGAGAGACTGTGCAATCATTTACATACATCAAAGATGGTTGGTGAGGGCCTGAACTAAGGTGTTGGCTCTGGGGATAGGTGGATGAGAGGGAATAGAATTAGACACACATTTGGAAGAGAATTGGAAGACTATCTCAGGTGAATGGACATGTTAAATGTGGTCAGTGTTTTCATGTTACAAAGCCAACTGTATGAATGTTAAATAAAAGTCAAGTTCATAGTAGTTTTAAAGTATACTCATGTTTCAGATCACAAATGTCATGTTTTCCTTAAGCAGGATAATGGATTTGAAAGTGCTATGTAAGCAGTTTCACCAATTTTAGGAAACTTCATCATAATTTCTATTTGGATTTATATGGTGGCAGTGGTAATAATATATGTGGTGCTCAGGTGGGTGAACTAGTGAGATAAATGCCAGAGTAAAATATTCCAGTTCCTTGGTAGCTAATGTTGTATGTAAGCCAGGGGGGATAATGGGGTGGGAGGAATTACTGAGGGGCAGGGGAGAAGTGAGGGGAAGACAATTAGCAAGGAGACATAGACAAAGGACATCCACAGTTCCTGGCATATAAGAGGTATTCAATTATATATTTGTTGATCTTTAAGCGAATGAATGAATGAATATGTATGCATGTGTATGCTATGAATAACTTTAATAATGTGCAGAATCCAATACATAGTACTAAGAAGCAAACTGGATGACAATTATGAGCATAATAAGTGGAAGAGGAGAAAAATTTCCACTGGGCTGTATATACATTCTGGCTTGACCATTTTTTTTTTTTTTGTCTTTTTCCGTGTCCGGCAACGGGATCGCAACCCTCGGTGTTGCCCCCGCGCCTCGCTCAGCCAGTGAGCGGGAACCGGTCTGTATGTGGGATCCGAACCCTCAGCGGGAGCGCCTCCGCGCTTCCCAAGCAGCGCAATAGCGCAGTGCGCCACTGGGCCGCCCCCTGGCTTGACCATTTTTAATGAAATCAACAGATCACTAACCAGTTACTGGTTACTAAGTGATTGGTTAAATGAATCATTTCTTAACTGGTTTAATGAATAAGTCTAAGTCTTCGGTACTGTATAACCTTAATCCCTTTGGTCTGCCTCTAGCAGTTCTAAAATTAATGAAAAAATCTTCTAAAGTTATATTCTTGCCAGGTTTTGTCTTTTTGCACAACCTGATTCAAATTCTCAATTGGGCATGTTCCAATTTTTGTGTTAGTCTGGGAGGGTGTTTACTGGTCCTGAGAGGTTGCCGAATTTGTCTTAAGTTTTGTGCGTCACAGATTATGTTTCTTAGTCCTAATAAAATAATTAAAATCTGCTTTAATTATTATATTTTTCACAGTAAATTACAAAAGGGTCATAAAGTAACATTCTGTTATTTTTTTATTTTATTTTATTTTTTTGTCTTTTGTCTTTTTCC
Source organism: Galeopterus variegatus (assembly GCF_000696425.1). NCBI lineage: Eukaryota > Metazoa > Chordata > Mammalia > Dermoptera > Cynocephalidae > Galeopterus > Galeopterus variegatus. The sequence continues at coordinate 530,357 of NW_007726152.1, read as the reverse complement.
ATGTCCGGCAACGGATCGCAACCCTCAGTGTTGCCCCCGTACCGGACCAGGGACCGGCAACGGGATCGCAACCCTCGGCGTTGCTCCCGCGCCTCGCTCAGCCAGTGAGCGGGAACCGGTCCATATGTGGGATCCGAACCCTCGGGCGGGAGCGCCGCCGCGCTTCCCAAGCGGCACACTATCCAGTACGCCACCGGGCCGGCCCAACATTCTGTTATTTAAAAAAATAATTATGTTAAAACATAAACATCTAACTTTACATTGCACATACCAATGAAATTTCAAGAAGGTCTTTAAAATATAGGTGCTTACTAAGAATAATAAGGGAAAAGGGGAGATACCAGGGCAAAAGCAAGACACTTGGATTATTTTTGTCCCTAGTAGAAAAAGCTGGTACTTTCAGTGAATCACAACACAGCTCCCAAGTTCAATTTCTATCTGGCAGCTAGATCATCAAATAGGAGCTGAGTGCTTTTATCTGTTCATGCAAATATTTATTTTGAAATAACTGTTGAAAGTATGAGGGACAAGGCCAGGGGATCCAAACCATAATATAAAAACTTAAATCTGCCAGATTTTTAAAAGGTTTTATATTCTGATTCCATGAGTGTTCTGTTTTGACTGAGCATGTCACAGAATAGGAGTCACATGCTGATGCTTTCCATTGCTATAAAGTAAAATTCACTCGGATTACATTTTCTTTTAAGCAAAACTGTTTTTAGGCTCTTAGGCCTAAAATATGATAAATTGTACCGATAATTTGGTACACATGTATAGATTGATAGGTAGATAGATAGATAGATAGATAGATGTTACAGATATTTAGGGAGAAGTTATTACAATACCTATACATTTAAAAAATATCTCAATTGTTAATGTTGGCATTTTAATGATTTATTCTCTAAAGAAGAGTATCTTCCTAGTACAAATGACTATTTTCATGGGGAGCCAAGTTAATATTTAATAAAACATTTCATTTTTATGCTTTCTTAAATTTCAACAAGTATATAATTTTGAAAAGTATCAAAATGCCTGAATATCTTTGTGACGGAAAGTTACATTTTTTCTCCATTCATTAAAAAATTCCCACTATTTGTAAGTTGGCAGACTGTCTTAAAAGTTTTCCTAATGAAAAAATATGGCTGGATAATACATTGCATAATTACATTCCAGGTTTGCATTAATAAAGTATTATACTTGTAAGTTTTACAACTGGAAGTAGCACTGTGGTTGTCATATATTACAGTACACACAATTTGATTGTTACAGAGTAGACATCTGCCAGAAACATTTGAGTTTAGCATGATGAATTTACCTTAGCTCTGTCAAGAATCACATTACAATGCCAAAGTATTGCTTTGAATATATGTTGAAAAACAGAAATAAATTTGTTGAGGTAGGGTTTCAAATCCCCTCAGAATCATGTCATTACTGGTATTGTGGCTAGGCACATGCGAGCTCAAGTTACTCCACGGGGGATTTACCAATAGTGAATGTCACTCATTTAATCAGGCCAGCTGAAGAAAAGATATTGTTGACTGTGGGTGATACAAGGAGTTTATCAGCATCACAGCGAGGAGTCTAGCACACTCAATTTACATGAAAGTATAGGGATATTTAAAACATAATCCCTTTCCAAGCCACTTTAACATATTCACGTGGGAAGTTGCTTATCTGCAGTTCTTTTTTCTTCTAATGGTAAACTTCTCTGAAAGATTGAGCCTAACTCTAACTAATAAAGGATATAATTGCCTCAAAATACCAAATTACAGCCTTTTTGTTCACAAAGTGGAATTCACACTTCCTTGCATGTAAAGTACTGATTTTAAGGTAGACATCAGGAGACACAAACAACAGGAAGATAGTTCCAAACTCACTTGGGAACTACTGACATGTTTATTTCCAGTAACTTGGGGAGCCTAGCTAGATCATAGTCTCCTCTACGGCATGCCTCAGAAATGTCAGATGAAATTTTACTGTAATTTCTCAAAAGTCTTGTGAATTCTATCAAGAATTTGCTGCACACTTTAGAAAGGTTTTATGGTGTAGACATGACTACATGATAGGCTTCTTATATCCATAGCAACTTTTAAAGTCTAAGATGCATAATAAAGACTACTGCCTTAATAATACCAAAGGACTACATCCATATAGGCAAGATTGTGAGCAAGGTTCACAGTTTAACTACCATAAAATTTAGCAGCCGCTTTCATTTGAGAAATGTGGCAGATAAAAGCAGTTTCAATATTGCACCATTGCATTAATGTAGATGTCGCACAGATATATTAAATTTTTTCCTCTCAACACGATGCTCTAAGAAAGTAGTAGAAGTATTATGTTTGCATGATACTGATTTGACATGTAGTCTGAGAAATATATGAAATGTTGTATTTTTAAAGGACTTGGCTTATGAAAAGGCATATTTGAGTGAGTGTGGAATCAATTCTCAGGGATAGTTTATGGTCCAGGAACTCTTGTAAGGTAATGGGAGAAACTGGTATATATACTATAAAAATTCTGACAAAAGAAATATTAATATCCTATACTGAACTTCATTAAGGGAGAAGAATAAAAATTAAACAATCACTTTCTAAGTTTGTATTTGTAATGTGTCAACAATGTTCACTTAGTCTAAAAATTATGTTCAAGTCATTTCCCAGTTTGCCTTTTGTATTTTCCAATTGCTTCCAACTCAGCTAGAATACAGATTCCTATCATATTCTGGTGTTAAATACAAAAGAATACCAGAAAAACAATGAACTTTTAATGGCATATTGGTATTATATCCATATATCTATGTATCTATATGTAGATGTTGTTGTTTGACGTAACCACCTATATCCTGGAAGAACATCCTGAAGAACTGATATGAAGAAGTTTTGCTGACATTCTGTAGAAAGTTCTGACTCTAATATAGGCGTGAGACTCTAGTTGTCTCCTCCCAAGAGGAGAAATCCATGCAAAATAGCCCAGAAAAACAGAATACATATATAGGTAGAGAGCAGGTAAATACAGTTATACTGTCTGTACTAAAAATATTAATAGAGACCACTGGCAGTACATCAAAATAAGGATACATAGAACATCAAATTGTGGCATAGCAGACTACCATATCACTACAGAACAGGAGAAAAAGAACAGTGCACTCGTGGGGAAAATATTCTTTAATTAGAGCTATGGAAAACCAGTTTTCATATGAATTGAGAAAGTTGGGACATTATAACAAGTCTGGTATGTCTCCGACATATCTTCTATATTAAAATAAAAGAAAGATTTCAAATCTTTTCTATTGGCCTACTATAGTCTGGCAAGGGGAATTAACACTATAAATCAAAACAATTTCCTCCAAAGTTATTCATATGATGAAGCATGTTGAGTTTTTTATTTGTGAAAATTTCAGAGACTTTTTGGCAGTCTAATATGACCACTCACAGGGCTCCAATTCTGGCTTTTAGATCAGGTGAAATATGAGAAACTCAGAAACTGATGCTCAACATTCTTTCTGAGATACAAGCCCGGAGCACCAAGGTTCTCAAAAGAGAAACTGCAGTTATAAAACATTTCAAAATGAAAAGTAAGTTACTTAACATTATTGTATACACATTGTCTTTATGTGCACAATGATTTTTAAAGAATAATTTGAAATGTTAAACTAAAATAATCCTGAGAAAATAGCAGTTTGTATAAATAGCAGCCATACTTTGGAAATTTAGGACTAATCACCTGTGGGACATTTTTTCTTTTTTAAACTATGTTAACATCCCTGAACCTGAACATCTCTCTGTGTCATCTGTTTCACACTTCACTTTGCATTCTGTCTGTGGACATTTTCCTTCTCATGACTTCTGGCTTTCCTTTTATATTTCAGCTCCATTTTCATTCATCACTCTTTCCTTCTCCCAAACAGCCTGTTCATAAATATTGTCTCCTCAGCCCATCATCTTCTTTTCTCCATGCTTTTCTTTAGCGTCTACCTCCCTCTTGACATACTCAGTCAAGAGTAGGCACTTTCTTCAAGGCACTGGGAAGACAAGCTAAATCAGAGTCGGCCACTGCATTTATGGAGCACACAGTAGACTGAGGGTAATAAAGAAATGAACATGTCATTTATGCACATTATAAGAAAACAGAGAACTATGACAATTGTGTCAGATTGCAGGAGACTGAGGCTTGGTAGGAACAAGGATGGTGATGGAAATGTCACTGCAGCCTGTTCTTGAAAGATGATTTCAAGCAGACAAGAGAGAGGGGGGAGGACCATCTGGGCAGAAGGAAGAGCATCTACAAATATATGAAGTGGTAAAGAGCACAGCATGTCCTAAGGCCGGAGAATGCTCAACGTGGCTGAAAAGCAACTTATTCAGGAGGGACAGGGTGAAAGATAAGACTGAAAATATGAGCTGTGGCTAAATTGTGGAGGTGTCTTTGCTGTTTTTAAAAAATGCCATGCCAAGTAATTCAGATGTTAATCTATGTGCAATCAGTTTAAAATTTATGTTTTAGAGAGATTGTTTAGGCAAATAGAGTGGAAGACATTGTAAATGAGGGAGACAGGAGGGAGAAAGTGAGACCAGAAATGAGGCTGTTGCTATAAAGAGTAAGCGATTGTGTAGAAAGCAAGGCTCCCAAAGCTATGGCAGTGTAGTTAAAGAGAACGGGGATGGGGGTGGGGTGGGGGGATAAGACATTCAAGAGAAATTAATGACCAAACAGATGAGACTTAGTAATAGGATATGAGAATGAGAAAAAGGAAAGAGTCAAGGATGACACTGAAGTTTTTTGTCTTAAAGAACTGCCTTATGATAATGTCCCCATGATAAACTTTAGGTGAATGAAATGTGCTAAAAGTGAATGGCCCATGCAACATGGAAGTTAAAATAATCAGGTACTTGGACTTGCAGGATGGGATCTCAACAAGGAGATCAGGACTAGAAAAGTAGATTTGAAAGTTGTTTTAGATAGAGTTGCTCTGAAAAGACTTTGAAGCAAGAACTTGCATTTAGTTTATTTTGGAAGTGGTCCAGACAGCAGGACTAAGGGAACAGAGAGCGGAAGACAGGCAGGGAAAAAAGCCAGCTTGAGAGCATTATTGAGGTTGTCACTATGGTCAGTAGGGCTCAGTTCCAATGACACCTACTGAGAGGTGCACAGAACACTTCCCAGAAATGTGCATCTGAAGGACAGGAGGTAAGGACATTAATCTATAAACTCCTACCCCATTGGCCAATATTGTCTGCAAGGGTGCTAACACCCCACACTTCCAAGCTGCACTTACTCTGGCCAAACTAGCTCCCATGGTGGTATGAGCTAGAACTCCTGGTGCAAAAAACTAGTAATTGGTTATTTGATACTAGATTTGGTCAGCATGAAATAAGTAGAAGCCCATATGGAACTGTCTACCCCATTCACAACTGAAAACAGAGGATGCGAGTCAGGGCATCAGATGTGTTTGGTATAAGAAACAACTACAAATAGGTGCTAGTTGAAGAAATTAGACTTGATGAGATCACTATACATGTAGACCAGAACCTTTTTTTTTTTTTTTTTTTTGTCTTTTGTCTTTTTTTCCGTGTCCGGCAACGGATCGCAACCCTCAGTGTCGCCCCCGTACCGGACCGGGGACCGGCAACGGGATCGCAACCCTCGGCGCCGCCCCCGCGCCTCGCTCAGCCAGTGAGCGGGAACCGGTCTGTATGTGGGATCCGAACCCTCGGCGGGAGCACCTCCGCGCTTCCCAAGCGGCGCACTAGCACAGTGCGCCACCGGGCCGGCCCGACCAGAACCTTTTGACATGGCCCAATTTGAGTATAAAACCATAGAAAGCATGTACTACGTTTGTATTTTTTTCTATAAGCACTTTTCTGGGAAGTAAGTCCATACTTTTCATCAAACTATCAAACAGGCTCTTGATCCAGAAAAGTTTAAGCAATATAAATTGGGAGTAAGAGCAGAAGGGCAAGCAAAGAAATTTTGGAACAATGACATTTAAGACTCAGAGCAGAGAAGATGGGGGAAAAAAGTAAGTGCCCAGGGTTTGGAATCAGAAAGGATTGGGTTTGATCTGGGCTCTGTAACTCACTGGCTGTGTGAATTTGAGCAGATTACTGCATTTTCTGAGCCCCGTTATACTCTCCGTAAAACAGATAAAATTGAGATACTACACTTGATTTTAGCCAAAAGCTGAGAATTGATGATAAATAGAAATAATAACACACATTACAGTGATGTTGTGAGTATAAAATAGAAAACACATGCAAAGTACCTAGAATAAAGTAATGCTCATTAAATGAAGAGTTGCCAGAGAGGTTAAAAAAATACCCAGGAAGAAACAGTGCAATAGAATACAGGAAAAAATAACAAAAAGAAGCAAATGATAGTTTTGTATTAGGTATTGTAAAGAGTTTATTGAATTTTTGATAACTTTGTCAAGAACAATCAAAATACAGTGCTTGAGGAGAGAAGGTCAGAAACATAGCGCACAGAGGATGGAAGTACTGGATTATCAAAGCAGACTCACACAAATCACATATCACATCTGGTGTCAAGCTTTACGAATACAGTAATTTTAAAGATATCCTTGATCAAGAAGCACAGACTAAGCAGAGAGGTCTGAGACATCTATGTGGCTTTCCAGGTCCTCCCTCCTGCCTTGCACATGTTATCTCTGGCCCAGAATCATATATGATGTTTCCAGATAAAGTCTTGCAAAGCTACTTTACACAATGAAGAGAACTGAAATTATGAAACATCTCCATTTTATACCCAAGAGAATTTTGTAATTTACAGAACATTCTCCAAGGAACCATGCCTTATAAATCCATAGATCTTTGACATATTTACCATAAATAATCCTTTACTCAGGGACATCTGCTAAGAGAATTCTGTGGATAAGTTTTCTTTCTCCTAGACAATATTATTAGTCTATTTACATGGAAGTCCAATTGACAAGGAGATTAGATCAATTTACTTTTTCTTATTTTCTTTCACCCAGGAGTGCTCCCCACCCACAAAGAGACTGAATGGATTATGAGCCAACTGCTTGAACCCTTTTTTCCTCAATACCCTAGTCATTGATCCACTCACCTCTAACTCAAATGGCCAGTCCCAGCTGTATTCCAATAGACAAGTAATCACCTGTAATTATTTGGTGTATATCCTTTCCGAACTTTCTTTAAACATTTACATATTTATTTGTCTATGTTGGGTTTAAAAATGAGTTTACACTCTGTGTAAACTCATATATATGTGTGTATATTCATATATACATATAAATATATATTACTATATGTAATCATATGTATGCATATATATATGTATGTATGTATGTATGTATGTATGTATGTATGTATGTATGTCTGCATCTGGGTCCAGAGCCCAGTGAGTCCATAGCTTCAACTTCATTTACCGCTTGGTATATCGTATCTGCTCCAGTCTATTCCACAGAGCCATTTAGCCTCTGCTGAGTTCAGATCACTCTCTCTGTCTATGTCTCTGTATATATATATGCATTTATATATGTAGAGAGAGAGAGACAGAGACACACACACATACATACACCTTGCTTCTTTTTTTATGTATTTTGTTTCCTACATTGTTACGTAGAAAACAATGTTTGGAGCAGAGGACCTTAAAGGATGAACTTAAAATGCTACCTTGACTAGGAGCAAAGATAATATAATAAAAGTTAATTTAAACAGAACAGTGAAAGTGCATATGATGTAATTCTCTCACCAGGTTGTACACTGATGCTTAACGTTTAAAATAAGTTTTGAGCTGTGTTTAAATCAATAGAGTTCTTCACTTCTATTTGGAGATCAAATTTATAGCTTTTATGTAACTATTGATTATATTTCCAAACTCAGAACTTTCTTTGATCCCCTAATAATTTGATGATCTTAAGACACTTATATACTTGCCATATGTCAAATATTACTATCAGGACTACCAAATCATAATTACCCAGAATCCAGACCCAGCTTTCTGGGAGGGGGGGACAGCAGGGGCAGGGATGATGGGGAATCAATATGCTCAGCTTTTAAGTGCATCAATTCTGTTGATATTAAAAGTTGAACATCATTTTTTTTCAGGCTAATCATAACCATCTATGGATCCAAAATTTAAAAAATTAAACAATAAGAAATAACATTTGAGTATAGCTCAGAATTCAATGAAAGTTTTTTTTTTTAAATCATTTAGAATTCAGGAAATGTATAAAGAAAACTATTTGTCTTTTAAGAAATACGGTAACTCAAAATACAACACCATAGCCTTTAATTTTCTATTGTTATTTATAAATGGTGTAAAGCATCATTTTTTAAAAGGTTCCGATGTTTGAATAAATTGTTCAGCACAATTAGTGAAGGACAATGCAATCAGACCTTGAAGGGCTTTCTTTTCTAATATTAAATACTTTTTACTTAGATTGTCACTTATCTAGTAATGTGAATTAAAATAAGTATTATATATATTTTAAAACAGCAGACCTACATATTCAGATGGGAAAAAAGTAGATAAACATCAAAAATACATCCTTTAACTAAATCTTTTCTTTGAAAAATAACCTAGAATCTTTCCCCAGCCTGTTTTTGTGTTCTACACATAACTAGCCCTTCAGAAGATAAGATTTCCTGAGAGGTTTTTTACCTGAGATTATCGAAAGAAGTTATCAGAATTATAAGATTTTATAAGATATAAAACCCATGTTGCTATTCCATATTAGTAATAATTAAATTAATAATGGTGGCCATTGAAATGTAGTCCCATTCTGATACTTAGTCTATTTTTTCCTGAATCTCCCTAGGACCTTGTAGTATGTAGAAGTTTAAAATTAAACTTTTGGATTTCTTAGACCAGTAAAAATTCCAGAAACAGTTTTGAGAACAAACATAGGATTTTTCAACTATTTTACTTTGCTAAGAAAAAACATTGAAAAAAATAGAAAACACTGCTAGTTTTAGTTTATATCATCAAATGGCTTTTTAGCACATACATAAAATTAATCAAACACGTAATGCTGAAATAAGATATAATGTTGAAATAAATTTCCTGCTTTTAGGAAGATTACATTCCAGGAGGAAGAGATAATAAACAAATGGATGAGTAAATACATGTGAGCTGGTGATGTTAATATCAGACAGAAAAAAATAAATCAGAGTAAATAGAATAAGAAATGCCAGACAGGCACAAGTAGTTATTATTTTGTACAGAATGGTCAAAGAAGATTCCTCTAATAGGGTGATATCTGTGCAGACCTGAAGGAAGTGAGGGAATAAATCATGCTGTCATCTGGGAGAAGAATGTTTCTGGCAGAGAGAAAAGCAAGTGCAAAGGCCCTGAGGCAGAAACAGACTTACTGTGTTAGAAAAGCAGTCCAGAGCCCTGGAGCAAAGTGAACTAGGGAAAAGACTACCAGGAAAAGGTATTAGAAAGTTTGCTGGTGGCCAGATTATATAGGAATTTTAAGCACTTTGGCTTTTAGTTTGATTGAGAGAGGTAGCAAATGAATTTCAAGCAGAGGAGTAACATGATCTGCCTTAAATTTTTCCCTTCCAAAGCTTAATTTTTTAAAAAATTCTAGAATAATTTTAGATTTACTGAAAAGTTGCAAAACTAGCAATTGCAGTTCCCATATGGTTTTCACCCAGTTTTGCCCATTGTTTACTTCTTACGAGGTATATTTGTCAAAACTAAATAACCAACATTTGTACATCATTATTAACCTCATTCCAGACTTGATTTCAATTTCATCAGTTTGTCCATTAATGTTCTTGGTCTGTTCAATGATCTAGTCCAGGATACCACATTGTCATGGCTCCCCAGTCTCCTCTGGTCTTTTACAGTTTCTTAATTGTTCCTTATTTTTCACATACTTGGCAATCTTCAGTAGTAGTGGCCAGGTTATTTGGTGGTGGTGGTTGGCTGGGGAAGGGAAGAGGATGCTTGCCAATTTCATTAAAAAAAAAATCCTTTGGGTTAATGTTATATGTTACATAAAACAAACTCTTATTCTAACAATGAGGACTGCAGAAATCACACATATTCCCCAGGAATCTTGCTGGAGAAATTCTTGAATGCAGAGAGATTCTTAAAATGCAGTCTACATATTCCCGGGGGGCCTGTGAGAGCCTTTCAGTCGGTCTACATAGTTAACACTAAGACATTATTTGATTTTTTTCACCATGTTGATATTTGTATACTTACGTTGCAAATGCAATGGTGAGTAAAGCTGTTTGCTCCTTATCACAAAGCATGGCATTGGCACCAAACTACTCAAGTAGTCATTGTTTTCCATATTAGCACAAGCAGGTATTAAAGGAAGTGCCATTTTCATTTAAGAATATCTGTGATGAAACAGTAATATTTATTAATTGTATTACATATCAATCCTTAGGCACAAAACTTTCTAGTCTGTTTGAAAAAATTGGGAGAACACTTCTGCATGTTGCAATAGAATGGTTGTCCTAAGGAAAAGCACTTGTGTGATTGAATTGTGAGATGATCAAGCCTCTTTTTTCACTGTGCATAATTTTTACTTAAATTACTAGCAGAGAAACTATGGTTATTCATACTTGGGTATTCAGTGGACATTATCTTGAAAATAAATGAAGTAAGTCTGTCACTTCAAGGAAAAAACTGTCAGTATTTATTGCAAATATGTAATAAAATTTGAGCTTTCAAGTGAAAATTATAATTTTTGAAAACTTGTATCCATTATGTAAAATATTTTTAAAATAAAATCAGTGGCGATAGCAATAAATGCAATTTTAAAATATTTTATAATGAAATGTGTCAATATTTGAAAGATCTGTGTCACTCAGGGAACCAAGTTTCCCAAAGGCCAATGAGCGATATTAAAAAATCATATAAGGGTTAAAGACCATTCAAAGTGCAAGATAGCTCAATGGATTTTGATGCAACAGTACAAAAAGTTATTGATGTGCTTTTGGATTTCTACTTTCAATTAACCTTTAAGAAATTAGCTTATATTTTATTGACTTATGTATTTTTGTGTTTATGAGCCATCAAAGAAGAATATTCACAATTATGCAAAGTTATTATAATATTCTTTATTTTTCTACCAACATATCTGTGTGAAATTGGATTTTCTTCTTATATTTCAACCAAAACACCATACTGCAACAGACTGAATACAAAAGCAGATATTAGACTCTAGCTCTCATATATTAAGCCAGACATGAAAAAGATTTGCAAAACTATAAAACAACGAAACTTCCCTTCCTAAATGCTTTTGTTTGGGAAATTATTGTTATTTTTCACAAAAACATGATATTTGTATTAATATATAATGGCTTTTACTATTAATTTTGAGTGAGTTAAAAAATAGTTTTTAAAAATTCTTGGTTTTAATTTCTAGTAAGGAAACTGTGGATAGATATAACCAACATTAACAAAAGTTCTTTGACGTTCTCAGTGATTATTTTTGTTTGTTTTTTGTTTTTTGGGGCGGCAGCTGGCCATTATGGGGATCTGAACCCTTGAATTCAGTGAGTTTTAGGAGCATAAAGGAAACCTGAAATTAAATGTTTGAGATTCACTGCTCCAAAGGTCAGCTCTGTTCAGGCCACTGCCTTTTATATAAATTTTTAGTGACTTTTTAGGTTTAAAAGCAATGAAACAAATCATTAAGGAAATGAATAACTGATGTGAAGTCAAAAAAATTTAAATAACTATGACTCAAAACCCCAAAAACAAAATTATTAAACAAAATGGCTAACTAGGAACATTGTTACAACAAGCATTAAGAGACAAGGTATTAATATCCTTCATATAAGAATACACTGATATTTTGTTTTTATAGTGAATTAACAATTTTATAAAATTTCTCCGTCTCTCTCACTCTCTCCTTATCTTAGGAAAATATACAACTACTTTATAGTTGTCTCTAATTTGTGAGATTAGGATATATTTAGTGATTTTTGCTCTTCTTTTTGTAATCTGTACTTCCCAAATTTCTATGTTTTATGTCAGGAAAAAATATTGCTAAAAATGTTAAAAATTATTTTTAAACAAATGATTCGTCTATATTAACATTCTTTACTATGCAAAACCAAAAGTCAATCATCCTGAACTGTCACAATTACTTGAATAAAACAGTTAAGATTGCTTAAATGCATTTATACATGATTTTGGAAATTAATAATTATGGTGTTTTTGATGTTTCCTTCCAAGCATTTAGCACTTCTTCAAAAATGAAGAATATTATACATAACTTTTAAGAACAGAGTCCCAGTTGTTAGTGTATTTATAAGTGTCTTTGATTATTAGCAATTCTAGTTTAAAAAATAAAAAAATATTTGATAAGAGAAAAATGAAAAACATTGGTTTAAATAGGTTTGAGTAATGAATATTGATTTAAATAATTCTTGCCTTACCAGTCCCTTATCATTAAGGCAAATCAAGAATTGTTAATATCTGATTGCACATGATTTGAAAGATTGGCACAATAATTTGAACTGTAGAAGAATTTGATTTAATTTGTTATGTTTTTATTATGTTCATTTTATTTCAGTGTGTGATGATAAATGAGGAGGGAAGATTTCAATTAATTTTTAAATTCTGTCTTATTTATGTGTCAGCATTTCAACATTTTCATACTTTCTACTAATCTGAATTTTAAAAGATATGTTAACAATGAAAAAAACAAAACATTCTATTTTACATCTTCTTTGCAGTGAAGTCTGATTGCAATATTTTTGCTTTTCAAATCATCAAATCTCCCATTAGAACTTTGTGGTAGCTTAAAAATGCCAATTCATGTGGAGTTTTTATTTCTTTCAGTTTTGCTAGAAAAACAATAACTAACCATTCTCAACAAAATTTAATCAAATTTAACCTCTGCGCTTTTGGAGAACTTGAAGTGAACGGTTTGGCACTATTCTCTGCCATTTTTGAATACTCTGGTACTCTTTGAGAAATCAAAAGGTGAGTTTACTAACAGTACCCTCAATTCTGAATTTCTCTTACCTGCTCCAAAATCTGAAATTGGTTGTGCTTCTAGTGATTGTGCCTACAAAAATCACCTTATGAGGGTTGTCTTTAGAAAGTTTTGTTAAACTCAACACTCAACAGAATACTTTCCTGGGCGATTAAATTTGCAATCATTATAGTTGCTTTTCTTTGTGAATTACCTAATAACTAGTATTTCTCTATTTCCGTTTTTCCTAGACAGCAAGAGATTCCAGTTTTACTATAGCTGTCTATAGCTATGAGTCAGAAGAAATTCTCATCCATTAGAATTTCTTCTCTTAAGAATCCAGCTCCAATTTAGTCCCTTTGTTTGCCATTGCGCCAGCATTTCTCGCCTGCTTTTTGATTTCTTTCACTTGGTTTGCACCCGTATTCACCTCTTCACCTGAGAAAGCTGCCTCGGATTGCCATTAGGTCAAAAGTCACAAGCTTTCTTTAACTTGAGTTTGCTTTTCAGCTTTTTAAGCTAAGCCTGTTCAACAGATGTTCGTATTTGTTGTTGAGCAAGTTAGGGAGCGCTGTAGAAAATAATCATTTAGGGGTAGTTCAACCCTTGATAGTTATTCTTCTAAAAGTAAAAATCTTGAGGCAATTGAAGGGAAGTCGTTCTTTTTTCTTACTGTCTGGTTTGATCAATTTGTCTACCCTTGCAGACGTACTGAAGGGGCCTCATTTTCATGTTTATTTCTCCCAAATGGAATAAAACTTTTTGTATTCCTTCATTCAGCTTTGCTCCCACATACATTTTTATTTTAATCAAAAGCATTTCTTGGAGTGAGTGAAGGCCACCTACAGAGCTAGTTTATGTCTTTAAAAGCTTTGTTTATTACCCAGAGTGGTAGTCTGTCATAGAGGATTCATTTTGGTTCAAGGACATATTATTGTCTTGATTGGGCTTGTACATCAAAGGAAAGAATTAAAGCGTTCTGATGAAAACTTTCCCCCCGACACACAGGTGGCTAAAAGTATGTGCTGTCCTTTCTTGGGTCCTTTTGTCACCTTTCTTAGCTTTCTTGTTTTGAAACATGATAATAGTAGTATTTGAGTTTTCTGGGGATTTTTGTTCTATATTGCATGCTGTGAAAGGATTTTTCTAGGTTCTGCTTCTGGGCTCCCTCTGATCTTGTGATGTTAAACGCACTGCTGTCTTCCCTCGGCATTACTCTCATCATTTTCTTCTCCACTCGTTCACGTCTGTCCTGTGTATGTGGGAGGGGGCTGGATAGAAGATGTGAGAGGAAATTTAGTAGAATGGCAGAGTAGGGGGATGTCACGGAATCACACTGCTGAAAAAAAGGCCTCCACAACTTCTAAAAGAAAAAAGGATAGGCCGTACTGATCTTTGCATTTTTTTTTCAACTTAACCACAAAAGTTAACTTTTTCCCAATGAAACCTTTAAAAAAGAAATATTGTCGTTTATCTTTGAATTTCAATAGCATTTGGTTCCTAGAGTTGTGCTCCCAATTCATGAAAACTCATAGTTTGTTTTCTAAATAGGAGAGAACGATTTATGTAACTCAAATCCCATATTTTCTAGTAAGACCAGTGTCATTTTGACCTTGAAGAACTGTGCACATTGCAATGAAAATAAATACTTCAATAAAGCATGACATCGTATCTTGATTCATTTTGCATTGTGTGTGTTTAAGGAAATCCTAGAACTTCCTTCTGATGGTTTTAATACCTTGGGAAATATGCTGACTTTTGCTTTCTGTTTTACCCCAGGGTCATGTTTGGAAATTCCACTTGGTATTAAAACCAGATTTAGTCAGTCAACAACAACAAAGAAAATGAATGTTGGATTTTTTTTTGGACTCGATATCACTTTTTAAATATTCTCCTTATGCCAGTCACTGTGTTGACTAGTATATACAGACGAACACCAAGGGAAGTAGTATGCTGACAAATACACTGAAGAATAATTTAATATGGATCAAATGTCTTTCATATAGGTTCTTTCTACTATCACTTTCTGCAATTCAGGGCTAGAGTTTAGTCTTTTTTTCATAGTTTTTCCTGGAATGATGAGCCGGGATTATGTAATTAAAACAATCTGCATGTGCCAACATAGATTTGTTTGTTCTAGACATAAAGACTAAAGTTAATACTAACCATGATAAGATTTGATGGTAAATAATCAGACTTTGGGAGGCCATCTACTTCATCCTTGATGATCATCAGAAATATTTTACATTCATTAATGAACTTTGCACGGTTTCTGGCACATAAATCTAGATAGATATAGATACAGACATGATTTTGTTGAATAAGTAAATTGAGTCATTTACCAACAAATTAAGTACCTGACAACTCTTCTTTTCAAAGATTTTGATTGTAAGAGAAACAATACCTAAATATAAACATGTAGTAGACAACTAAGATAACTAGAAAATAGATACTGAGCAAACCATAAACTGACAAAATTAACTGGTCTCCTAGCTCCCTAGTGAAACATAAATGAATAATAAGGAGGATGTTGTTAAAATCTCAATTTTTGATACCTAGTGCTTTCCTTCAGTAATGCACATGAAGTGTTGTAGGTTTGATATTTAATCACCTTAAAGGGCAGTTCACAATTGCTCTTATTAACATATTGTAATGCTAGGGGTTCTCTCTCTCTCTCTCCACTCCAGGTCATGGTGTGTAATTAGCTCAAACAAGGCTCCTCTCTTTTTTTATTTATTCATTTATATTCTTTTATTCACATACCCTACTCCATTCTTCCCTACTCCATCATCTTTGCATATATTTATCTATAAAATGGTGGATATGTTCACTTTATAAAATTGTGCAAAAATAAATAATCAAATGAATGACAAGCACCTAGCACATAAGAAATTCTTAACGAATAGGAGCACTTTATATGTATCAAGTAGTTTATTATAGCATGGCAATATAGGATAACATTTGGTAGAAAGAATGTGGTAGTAATATATAAGATGAAACTGGACAGATAGAACGAGAGCATGGAAGATTGCTTTAAAACATGACAGGTTATTTGTACTTTAGATTTTAAGGCACAATTTGTATTAGAATCACCTGAGATTGGGAATTCATGTTCCTGGGCACTACCTGCAGAGATTTAGCCTACCCATGTGGTTTAAATGATTCTTCTAATGCTATAGAGTTGATTATATGTTTCTACTATATATCATGTTGATTTCTGCCCCTGATATTAGTACAAGGGGAGGGTCTTCATTCCTAGATCTGAGTTTTAAAAATCTTAAAACTTGGGAACAGGAAAGTTCTTAAAACACTTAGTTTAAAACATAAGGACAATAAACCTCAGAGAGATTGGGTAAGGGGCATAAAGAATAATTACGATTTATAATAACAAACATGCTAATCATATTGATTTGACCAACACATTTTGTATACAGGTGATGGTAGTCAAAGTCATACCCCACAAAATATGAATAATCAATCATGTTTCAATTAAAAAATAAAAATAAAACACATTATAGAGGAGAAAAGAAAAAGAAAAAATGATTATGAGGATAGTCTGAACCTCTGAATATAGGATTGGGTCTAGCATGTATTAACCAGTTGTCTGAGGCTAGGTTAAGATTATTACTGTTGTCTTTTGGCTCTGTCCATCTCTAAAGAAGGAGAAAAATTATCATTTCCTCTGGCCCCCTTATCTTCATTTTCTGGGAGAAAAATGACTATCAGTTCAGTAGGCTATTAGTTTTTTAAATAGAATATAAGAAAACAAATAAATGTAATAAAACTCTGGAATCTACATTTCAACAAGCTATTCAGATCATCCTTAGGCATATTAAAGTTTGAGAACTTTTTGGCAATGGGAAGCCATCAAAAGTACCATATGTTTTAGAACTCTGATGTCCAATATTGTAGCCACCAGCAAAAGTGGCTATTTAAATTAGAATTAAATACAGTTAATTCATTTTCTCCATTGCTCTAGTAACATTTTATGTCCCCAGTAGTCACAAGTTTCTAGTTTCTACTATATTGGACAGTGCAGATATAGGACCTTTCCATCATTGTAGAAAGTATCATTGAGAACTATGATTTAGAAAGATTATTCTAGTAGCAGAATGGAGAGTGCATTAGATAGAAACAAGACTAGAGTTCAGCTAGAAGAACATTTTAGAAGTCAAAGAAGAATGTCAGGAAGAAGATAAGGGTCACCACTGTTGAGTACTGCTGAGTGGCTGACTATGGTGAAAATTAAAACTAGTCATCTGATTTGACTATCAGCAGGTTATTGGAAACCTGTCAGATTGGTGTCAGTGGAGGGGCGGAGGCCAAAGGTAGAAATGGGAGAAAGCAGAGGAAGCTGAAATAGGGCAAACAGATTTTAAAGAGTTTGACTGTTAATGGGACATGAGAGGGACATAGATGGAATAGAATGCAGAGTTGTGGGGATTTCCTTTAAATTGTAGGTAACGTAACCATTTTTATAGGATAGGAAGAGATCAGTAGAGAGGGAAAAGGGAATTATAGGAGAGAGAGATTAAGAGCAGACAAAAGTGATGGTTTTAAGCAAAAACAAAACAAAAGAGAATAAAAATGATTTTAAACCAAAGAAATACCACTCCAAAATCTCAGAAACATAATTCAACAAGTGTTTATAAGTGTACGCTATACTTGTAGCATGTCTCAAGGCACAATAAATAAATATGACAGCAATACAGGACATGGTATTGCTGACTTTTAGGAAGCCACATTTCATCAGTGAGGCCAGATATTAGCTTCCAAAGCTAAGTGGTGAGCAATTGGTTGAATTTCATGGTACAGAATATGTTGTAAAAGTTTAGATGAGTAAGAGCTGTAATGACCCAAGGAAGCTTTTCAGTTAAGACTCTAGATCCTGAAGAATGGCTGGTATTTGTAAAAAGAAAATAGTAAAAGAACAACACGAGGGGAAGAACAGAGATGGGAATGTATCAGTGAAAGTCTGATTTAAATCAACTGGAAAATATTGGCCTTAAAATCATAAAAAAGAGTTTAGATTAATGTAATAGCAAAAATAAAGTTATTTAAAAAATTTTATTGCTTAATTTTTTCTGATTATAGTCTTCATTACATTGAATTTGCAAGCTACTAAAGAGCATAAGGAAAAATATAGAGAAAAATTTCTTGTTCTCCAA
The DNA here is from genome assembly GCF_000696425.1 of Galeopterus variegatus. NCBI lineage: Eukaryota > Metazoa > Chordata > Mammalia > Dermoptera > Cynocephalidae > Galeopterus > Galeopterus variegatus. The sequence continues at coordinate 512,255 of NW_007726152.1, read as the reverse complement.
CCACTGAGGTGAGGAATATGCTGATATTTTATTACACTTCCTTCAAATCAATTCATATGCATAAAAGTATGTATAGATTATAAAAATTTAAAATATATTGTGGTAAGCAAAATAATGGGCTTCCAGAGATGTCCATGTTCTAATCCTTCAAACTTGTGAATATCTTGGGTTATATATTGACAAGTTACCTATTACATGGCAGGGGGAATTAAAGATGCAGGTGGCACTAAGTTTGCTAGTCAGTTGATCTTGGAATAAGGTGGTTACTCTGAATTATCTGGGTACCCTTTAAATATGGAAGAGACAGAAGAGTCAGTATCAGAGTAATAAAATGTGATAAAGACTAGATCAGCCATTGCTTCCTTTGTTGATCGAAGGGGACCATGAACCAAAGAATGTAGGCAGTGCCTAGAAGCTGGAAAAGGCAAGGAAACACTTTTTTTTAGAGAATCCAGGAACAAATGCAGTCTTGCTAACTAACACCTTGATTTTAGCCCAGTGAAACTCATTTCAGACTTCTGACTCCCAGAACTATAAGATAATAAATTATTGTTTTAAGTGACTAAGTTTGTGTTATTTTGTCATAGCAGCAATAGTAAACTAATACATAGTATATTTATAATTTTACATTTTATAAAATTTTACACCAAACTATAAGTATTTTCCTATACCTTTAAATATTCTTTAAGATATGTTTAATGGTTATACACTAATCAATCACTGTATATGTCATAATTATTAAATAAGAGTTATTTTGGAACATTTAGGTAATTTTCTCTTCTCTGTTTTTGTAACTAATTATTTGAAATCATTTTTTTTTTCTTTTTTTTGTCTTTTTTTATGACCAGCAACGGATCGCAACCCTCAGTGTTGCGCCCATACCAGACCAGGACCGGCAACAGGATCGCAACCCTCGGTGTTGCTCCCACCCCTCGCTCAGCCAGTGAGCGGCCGGTCTGTATGTGGGATCCGAACCCTCGGCGGGAGCGCTGCCGCACTTCCCAAGTGGTGCACTGTAGCAGTGCACCACCGGGCCGGCCCTGAAATCATTTTTATGAACACAATTTTTCTGAATTTGTCCTTCCTTAAGAGAATGAACAGTACTTACATTGTTTATGAGTTTTTTTAAAGGCTCTTAGTAGGCATTACCAGATTGCTTTTCAAAAAGGTTGTACCCATCTGGCCGGCCCGGTGGCGCACCGCTACAGTGCGCCGCTTGGGAGTGCGGTGGCACTCCCGCCGAGGGTTCGGATCCCACGTACAGACCGGTCCCGCTCACTAGCTGAGCGAGGTGCGGGAGCAACACCAAGGGTTGCGATCCCGTTGCCGGTCCCTGTCCGGTACGGGCGCGACACTGAGGGTTGCGATCCGTTGCTGGACACGAAAAAAGACAAAAAGGGGAAAAAAAAAAAAGGTTGTACCCATCTGACCTCCAACCACCATCCCACTGACAATGAATATCATCACTGAAGACAACTTATCCAACTTGATTATGGTAACATGGAATCTCATTTTAAAAACCTTTTATTTACTCTTCATGATTTGTGTCTTTCAAGTTATTACATTTTTTATAAACACAATTATAATTTCATACGATCAAAACTACTGATTTTTCTTTTGCTGTTTCTGACAGTATTTATGCACATGATGATCCTTCTTAAATCTTTAGATGCTAGCTTACACACTGGAGACCTTTGAAGTGTTTTGCACATCAATGAAAATAGTATTTATGAGAGTTTTAGGCAGGATCTAGTAGGATAGATGGGGCAAATCTTTGGAAACAACTCCAGTAATACAGGAATGAGATGTACTTTGTTTTAGATGGTGAGTGTAAGAAAGAGAAAAAAAACGATTTATACAAGAGACATTTCAAAAGAATCATTAAAGCCTTCCAAAGATTGCCAAGATAAATGAGATAGGAGCTATGAATGAGAGGCTTCTGGTTTTAAGCCAGAGTGACTAACAGACTTGTAGAATCATGATTGAGACAATTAAATTGGGTGGTTACAGGATAAATTTTGGAAACATTGATTTGGAAAAATGGACACATGACCAAGTAGAAACTAACAGGTATTTGAAGGCCAGGAAATAGAACTCAGGCTAGAGGAAGGGACCAGCAACACAGCTTTGGATTCAGAGAAGGAAGTGCCTGAACTAAGAAATGGATGAATTCTTTGAAGAAGATATCCAAAGAGAAAGGAGCAGAATCACCATATTTGGGCAATTCTCTTTCTCCTTTCCAAAGTCCACATATGTGCACTTGGATATGTATGAGTCAACACAGGGAAGCAGGTATAGGTAACACATCACACAACCCTTTCCCATGTAGATAATTAATTAGAGCACATCTTCATGAGAGTTACGCTGCTCTCTTTTTCTATGTTGCACAGCCTCAAGTAGGTTAGCTTGCCTTGCCACACTTCCAGTCTATTCTCAACACAGAAGTTCTAACTCCTCTGTGCCAATAATGTCATTGCTCTGCCTAAAACCCTGAGTAAAAGCCAAAGTCCTTTCCAAGATGACTTCTAGTCTCAGCTTGATTATACGATCTACTCACAGTCACACTCACTCCACTCTCTGACTTCATTGTTGCCTACGACTCCCCCACTGAGTCCTGCTTTTCCAGCCATGCTGGGCAACTTGCCTCCTCAACAAGCAATTCATGTGCTCATGATAGGACCTTGGCTCTAGATGTTTCCTCTGCCTGGAATGTGCCACTCTCCAAATCATTCCGCTAGTGCCCTCAGATTTCTAAAGACTTGGTCACATTTTACTTTCTCAATGAGTCTTAGTGTTACTACTCTATTTCCTCCTCTGAGTAAATCCAAACCCTCAGATCCTGACTCTATTTCTTCTTTTTATTCATTGCACATTTCCGTCTAGCATACTATCTAAGTTACTGCATCAATTGTGCGTGTGTGTGTGTGTGTGTATGTGTTCTCCAGGATGTAAGCCCTACTAAAGTACATAGTAGGTGCTCAAAAAATACTTGGTGAATTATTTCTTTCCTACAACCTAACTTCATTTCTTGTTACTATTCCTTTTGAATAAGTTTGCCATTTTTACCAGAACTCAGCATTATGCTCTTAAGAATGCTATGTATTTTTTTCCCCCTTATTGGAGCAGTGGTCCTGTTGCTAAGATTTTTATTACTTTGTATTTGCATTTTATGGAATCCTCTGGCTTGTGTTTCTAAATGACATGTGTCTGGGAAATGGTACTCACCAACCACTCATACCTGTCTTGTTCGTGTTTGATGGCTTGGTTTATTTTGTCTGGTTCACTTCATAATTTCTTGAGAAATTTGGCAGAGATTTTTCCAGTGGTGTGAAGGCATTTTCCATGGGCTTGCTGATGGTGTGACTATTTCTCTTTGGTGCTATAGCTTTCAAGAGGATTAAAATAAAAGACTGAATTATTTCTATACCTGGCAGTCTTTATTGCTGCACTTCATCAACTCAGTCCTACTAAATCATTAATTTATTTTACTTGCATGCCTATACAGGCATACAGTCACGGTAAAAAGGAATCTGCAAAAATGCTACAAAATAAAGTGTCTTTTACTGCATCCCTGTCAAGTGTATAGAGCAGAAGATTTCTCTTGTAAATTCTCTTAAATTTTTCTATGAAACAAAGGCCTGGCCTCCTAAATTTGAAAATGGCAACAAAATCACTCATATCCAAAAAATTAAAAAAGATATTATGGAAAGGCCTTGCCATGCCAGCACAAAGCTCCAGGTGCTTTTATGCAATCACCGGATGAGGCTCAAGAACACTTTTATAACTCCTCTTCTTTTTTTCTTAGATCTAGGCCACTGCCTTTTCAATTTTCTAGAAATTCAGCATGCTAATTTTCCTTGGCATCTTGCTATCTCCATTCTCCTAAAAGTATCATATTCCATGATACTGAATTTTAAACTTTAGAGCTAGAAAGAAAATTAAGGATTATTAGTCTGATTCTCACAGTGTCTTAGTTTGTTTGGGCTGCCATAACAAAACCCCATAAACTATCTTTCTTATAAGCAACAGAAATTTATTCCTCACAGTTCTAGAGACTGGGAAGTCCAATATCAAGGCACCAGCAAATTGGGTGTCTGGTGAGGATACTTGTTTCCTGGTTCATAGATGGCGTCTTGCTGTGTCCTCATGTGCACCCTTGGGTCTCTTTTATAAGGGCACTAATCCCATTCATGAGGACTCTGTCCTAATGACATAATCACCTCCTAAAGGCCCCACCTCTTAATACCATTACCTTGGGGATTAGAATTTTAACATATGAATTTTGGGAGGACACGAACATTCAGCTCATAGTACATATCATTTGGAATGTAGAATGGATCACAAGACATTGGACCTCTTGTTCAGTGCCCTTTCCATACCATTGCATCTTATCTTCCATGCTTTTTTAACTTGAAGACCTACAATAAGGCAAAAAGTCTGGTTCAGATTGTTGCTGCCAGGTGGGTAAAATGTTATTTTTTTCAGTTTATTGATAAGACAACTGAGACCTAGAGAGTTTATGGACTCCTCCAATGTTACAGTTAACTTGTTGTAACATTCATGCTGCTCAATTCTTCAAGCCCTCCAATTTATAATTACATAAACAAAACTTCTTAATGTTAACCATAATTGCAACTCATCTCAATTAATCTTCTACTCAAATGAATTGTTATTTTATTTATAAATATTTAGAGAGTTTTGGGAACTGGTGATAGCCTAAGGCCTGGATTTCATATTTTGGAACAATATCTGTTCTTCAAAGTATAGGCACTGTAATTTTTGGTTTCTCATGAAATATTTATTGATGCTAATGCCAATAAAAATAATGCCATGGTGATTATGCTCTTTAGTCATTAATGCCCTGAAAGAAGTAATTTGTAAATTGGTACACTGTCGCTCAAAGTCTTAATTTACCACATGTGCGTAACAAATTAGTCTTGGAATCAGGCTAGGCACAATTGTCAAAGTTCTGGAGTTTTTCTCCCCTGTACCATTCACATCCAATCATTTCCCAAATCTTATAGAGTTATTTCCACAAGCGTCTCCTCTATTCTCTCTATTTCCTCCGTGGTATTGTTATTGTTACCATGTGAGTTCAGATCTTTCTTACTTCTTGTTTAGTGAACTACACGAGTAACTGGTCTCTTTGCTGTCATTTAGCCTCTACCCCAAACCATTCTAACAGCTGCCAGACGAGCCTTCTCAAAAAACAGTTTTGCTTCTTCATTTGCTCTCAAATGAAACTCAGGCCTTCCCTTGCTTACCTGCATGTGCACACACATGCACACACATACACAGAGATTCTCACCTTTAGTGTACTTTGGAATCTGCCAGTGCACCTTTAGTGCAGTTTGGATTCTGATTCTGAGTAATTAACGAGGAGTATGGCCCAGTCATTTGGAGTTCATAAATTTCTCACGGTGATTCTGAGGTGCACACAGGACTGAGAATCACTTTTTTAATTTATTAAAAGAGGCAAATTGTTGTAGAAGGGAAAATAACAACTCCTAAGAGTCAGGAGATTAGCACTCATTTCTGGATTTTGCCATTGAACAAAAGCACAATCTCTAGTACATCATGTAATATCACAAGATCTCATTTCCTATCTGTAAATGCAACACGAAGGAATTGGGTCAGCTTTATCTATTTAGCTAATATTAACACGGCACTTATTATATACTTGGCTTGGTATTTGAAGCTGAAAATTTAGTGTGTTCTAATCAACTCTATAAAGCACAGAGATATAATGAATAAATTAACAAATAAAATAACTACCAATTACTGTAAAAACCATGAAGGAAATAGTCTATGATATTACAAGAAAAAAAATGGGGTGGGGATGGGCACTATGGTAAAGAGAATAGTGAGAAATCATGATTTTCACTTTTTAGATGATCCTGGTCTCAATTTTGTGAAAATTGACAAGGTGGACCACAACAATAAATGGTAACATTAGATTCCTGAAGGGCTTATTATTTGATGAGTAACATCTCACAGACTGAAAATTCTTGCTTGGCAGGGTTAAGGGATTTTGCTTCACTGTTTTCCCCATTTTATACACCTAAGTTTTGATGAAATAGATATAATCTACTCTTTTGGACTCATTGAAAACAACAAAAAAGGTTGGTTTGGGATGATTGAACTCAAACAATTGTCAATACTGTACAATGGGGCTCTAGTAGAAATATCCAATTCTTCCTTATTGGGGAGTGACAAAAACTGGTCCATTGTCCCTGGAACATAGACTCTTAATGAATGTAGATCTTTTAAACTTATAAATTGATCAGATATTGGTAATCCTTGGTTGTTTGTTCACACTAGCAGTGCTGAGGTACCACTTTCTTTTCCTTGGGCCATCTTTATATGGTTTATTATAGTGAGAATTCTAAGGACCCATCTAGGCTTGTAAGAAGCAATTCTGGGGACAATTTCTAATGTTGGGGTGCTTTGCTCTCTCTAAGCTATTCATGAAGTAGACAATCTGGATTCTTGTGAACAAGTCCAAATGGAGTAAGACAAGAAGTGTGAGCCAAGATTCCAAGCCAAGTGAATCCAGAACCATGAGTGGCTGCCAACTGGAAGAATCCCACAAGTCAAGGAGCAAGCAGATTTTTGAGGGTGAAAGTAGAGATGAATCTGAGCGTCTAAGGAAATGTCTGGGAAGTGAAAGTTTTTAATTTTATCCAAAGTCGTCCAATTTTGCTGCAGTTCCGTCTATTTTAAGTACCAACTGTTTTTGATGCTATTCTTAGGGAGATTTGATTCCTCTGTTTTTTTTTTTTTTTTTTTTTTTTTGGGGGAAGGATTTCAGCTGCCTGGTACAGGGATAGAACCCTGGACATTGGTGTTATTGCACCAAGCTCTAACCTACTGAACTAACTGGCCAGCCCTTCTAATTTCTTGAAAAATTTTCTGCAGTTAATTTCTTTTGTCCTTGTAAAAGGCTTCTCTATCTCTCCTCATAATAATAGTAATGATAAAATAGCATCTAGCATTAACAGAAGACTTGTCACCTTAATGGCAGTGTGCTGAGATCTTAATCCTTCAGCTTCTGTACTGCCTCTCTCTAATCTGAAGTCTAAGTCTGAACCACAACATTAAGAAGGTTTTTTTGTTTGATTTGGTCTGTTTTGGGCTGCTGACTGGTAACAGGGATCAAACCCTGGATGTTGGTGTTATTCACACCATGTGCTAACCAACTGAGCTAACTGGCCAGCCCTAAGAAGGTTCTTTATAGGCAGTTACTTTTGGCAGAGAAAATAATATCTAGAGAGAGTGGGTTACACCAACTCCAATGTGTTCTCTCCGTATGTTTTTGGAAGACTAATGGCTCCCTGCTCTCAGAGTTTTGCCTGAAGAATTTCATGTGCACGATTGTGTTGCAGCCTCATGAGAGCTACACAATCTCAGCTCAGTTGTCAAACATCCTGGGCAAGAAAACAGCAAGGTTAGACTGATTGGTTCTGTTACTTCGAAACCATATAGCAGAGTCAGGGATTGTGGCCGAGGTGATAAGGCAGCAGAGTTCTGGAATCTGAGGTCCTAGTAATCAGGAGAGGACAGTGCTTCACAGTAATTATTATGAGAATCCCACAAAGCTTGTGTAGAATTCTGGCTCGGACTAGGCAGTCACGTCCACCTACTCTACCTGATTAATCCCTCAGGAGTTATTGTATTCTCAGCACTTTGCCTATTGTTTTTTTGTAGTCACCTTCTCTAGCTAGAGACGACTGAGACGATCTGAAACTCTGGGGAATCAGACACAAATTTTTGCTCCTATTATCTCTGACAACTTCCTCTGAAGAATGAGGAGCTGCCAAATTCACAGAAGCTCTGATACCAGTTTGCTTTTTTGATTCAGCATGTGAATGTCCTTTCAGTTCCAGGCTTCATTATTTTAAATGCCTGGGAATTATATGCTATATTATTTATATATATACATATATGTAAATATTACAATATATTATTTGGACCTATATAGGCTCAAAATATTAGACAAAGATAGAGAACATATATAAACAGCCTCACTAAAAAAAAGAAATATAAAACAGTAGCCCTTACTCTAGGGCAGACTCTTACAAAGGCTTTGGGTATATTAACTCATTTAGCCTTCTTAATAAGCTTAGCGAGGTAGGTTCCATTATTATTCCCATTTTACAAATGTAGAACCTGGGGCATAGTGATGAAGCAACTTCTTAAGGTAATACAATCACATACGGCAAGTACTGGACGTGAACCCAGAAAATCCGGTTCTACCAGCTGTGTTCCTATCCACTGTACTCTACAGAAAGTTGTACTTGGATATAATTTGTAAATTTCACTTCACGTTTGTTTATGTAGAGTGTTTTTATAAGGTGGATTAAGCAGGTCTTCTGCAGTCTGCCACTTAGACACAAGATTAATGTGTTGAAGCATCATCAGGGTCAACTATCATGCTGTTTTGTAAATTAACCTTGGCTGAGCTCTAGTCAGACTGTGTTGGGAAGTAAAAGGTTTTTCATCTTGGGTCTTCCTCATTTACTCACAGGCAATGCCAGCTGTGTCTAAATGGCTTATTTCCTGACTATAATCTAACAGACACTGCTATAGGTTTACTTCATTTTATTCAAAAGGTTGAATTGTGCTATACAGACTTTGGGGGCATAAAAATACAACAGGATCTGGTGATGTTTGGCAGCATAATTTAAAGAAAATGCTTAAAAATATTCAGTGTGAAATGGGTTGGGATTATTCATAAAGCATATGCCTATAAGGCCTTTCACGCTGTTATTTCCATGAAAAAATAGGTTTTCCTGGACACAAAAGGCATCATTATTATTAGTTAAGTTAAATGCCTAAGTGAAAGAATTATGAACTGCTTAACTCTATCCATTGAATATCTTCCTAGCCAAGGGTGGCTACTTTTAATATTAAGCAATATATTATTTTCTACGAAATACATAGGGAGTGTTTAGCACACATAAGTTGAAGAAGTGTCATAAACACAGGAGCAAATACTATGGTACTTCAAACAGTTTGTGGAAAAGTAGAATTAAAAGATAATATGAATCTTTCTATGAACTTTTGAAGTACCCTCACATAGTGGTATAGAACTCTATTTACAAATTGAACATTAAATAGCTTAGTGTTTGTCTATATAAATAATTCACATTAGACTCATATGGTCTTTATTTCAATGAAGAAACTTTATGTAAGTTTATTACACCCATTAGTCTCATTTTCTAACCTAACTCATGTTATGCTAAAAGGATCCTCAATTCATGGTTGTAAATGATACCATCTTTAAAGAAATTCATACACGACTCCCTTGCATCTTTCACAGGGAACTGACATCCTTCTCCTTGATTTTAATGAGATCCCTCTCCACTAGTATTGCTGTGTCCCCTGATAGTTGGAAATTGTGCAGCAGGAGAAAGCAGAGTTGGGATAGACAAGATGCTGGTAGGTTTATCTATCTGTAAAGCTATTCTTAACTGTTACCATGCTTTTGCCCTGTTAGTTTTACCTTAATTTAAAAATTGATACATACAACATCAATAAATTAAAACTAAATAAAGCAGATGAAGAGTATTATTATGGTAAAGGTAGAAATTTATGTTTTAGAAACTAAGGGTTTTCAAGTAAATCCAAGCTCTTATTTGTTGGAAAAAAAACAGTAATATAGACAAACAATCAAGGGATAAATAACATATACACAGATAATGTTCCAGTGGCTATTCATAATTTAATTCCTCAATAACTTCTGTTGGCAGTAGCCCTGATTTTCACTTGATGAGCTACCCCCAGTCTCCCCTAAGTTCAAGAGCTACTACCCAACTTTTAGAGAAGGAGCATATAACTCAGACCAGTCAGCATTGCCCATAGTAACTGGCTAATGTGTAGCCACATGGCCCATGCTGGTCCTGAGGGAATGACTCAGGACATTTGCTAGAGCAAAAGCTCTTGCTCTTTTATACTTTATTTGAAGCTAGAAATATCTGATCTTGGGAGATCCTGGCTGCAATCTGAGACGTAAGTACATGGTAGAGAGTGTAGGTAGAAGAGAGGCAGTAGATATAAAAGGGGAAAAAATTGATTTTTCTGTAACATATTTTGAGCTCCTATATTTAGTAATCCCTGAAGTGAGACCTAACTAAATTTTCGGCAATGCAAAATCAATGAATCACAACTTTTGCTTAAGCCAATTTGAGCTTTTTCTGTCACTTGAAACAAAAGCATTTTACTTGGCATATACAGTACACTAAATTAGAAATAAGATAGGATGATACCACAGAATTGGAAGGGATTTAAAACAAATTTTTTTAAAGGACAACATGACGATAAGTTTGAAAATCTTAATAAAATTGTTGTTTTCTTAAAAAAGTATAATTTGCCAAAATAAACTTAAGAAGTAAAAAAACTAAACAGCCAATAATCATGAAAAATAAAAGTACAATGAAGAACTACTGTAATAGTATGAATTAGGTACATATGATAGAAAATAAAACGGGGAAAAAGAGATCATAATCACCATGGAAGTAAAACGGGTGAGGAAAAAAACGATAAGAAATTAGAGTCTTTTGACATTTTCTTTACTGTAGCTTTGTAATATGCTTTAATATGTGCAAACACGTGAACACATTCATTTTAGTTTTTCTTTCAAAATATTTTTGTCTTTTTCCCCATAAATTTTAGAACCATTTTATAAATACATTAGAAAATTATTTTTGATATTTTTGTTGGAATTCATTAAATATATAAATTTGGCCAGAACTAACTTCTTTATAAATCTGCTCATACAGGGGAATTTATCTGTTTTGAATAAGGCTCATCAAAGTATTGGTACTTCCCCTTCCTAAACTACTCTCTATTTTTCAGAACTTAACATTTAAACTAAACTGCAAGTTTTTAGGGCCTTGAAAAAAGTGATTCTAGATTTCATTTGGAAAAGTAAACAGGCAAAAATACCCAAGAATATACTGAAAAAAGAACAAAATGAGAGAGAAATTTAATATATAGATATCAAAAGATAAAATTAGAACAACTAAAGATTATTGTACCAATACAAGAATACACTGAAAAAAAAAAAAAAGATTCTATAATACAGCAGTATGTGATAGACCACCTGAAAAACATTAGTTTATCCTCAAAAGTGTTTTGGTGGCTGTCACATGGATGAATACCTCTAAAATTAAAAATTGGCTCTGTTTGGACAGTCTCCGCTTCAAGTAAACTTCTGCCGCGGCCCCCCTCCTCCCTTCAGTTTTGTTTTGTTTTCTTCTTTTCTTCTTCTTCTTCTTCTTCTTCTTCTTCTTCTTCTTCTTCTTCTTCTTCTTCTTCTTCTTCTTCTTCTTCTTCTTCTTCTTCTTCTTCTTCTTCTTCTTCTTCTTCTTCTTCTTCTTCTTCTTCTTCTTCTTCTTCTTCTTCTTCTTCTTCTTCTTCTTCTTCTTCTTCTTCTTCTTCTTCTTCTTCTTCTTCTTCTTCTTCTTCTTCTTCTTCTTCTTCTTCTTCTTCTTCTTCTTCTTCTTCTTCTTCTTCTTCTTCTTCTTCTTCTTCTTCTTCTTCTTCTTCTTCTTCTTCTTCTTCTTCTTCTTCCTCCTCCTCCTCCTCCTCCTCCTCCTCCTCCTTCTTCTTCTTCCCTCATTTCTCTTCTCTTTTTTTCTCCCATTTCTGTTCGAGACAAAGAAATAACCTTTGTGTTACAGGATTTCTCTTTCTGAGTCAATGAAAGCTGTTGGCTTTTCATAGTGATCTTAACAAAGAACTCAACATGTATTTCTTAGAGAGGCTTAGAAGACTCTTGTCATTCTGTGACTTACCTTATATCCTGCCTTTAACTGTTCGGCTTTCCTCTCATGTTTATCGTTTGTTGCTACGCTTGTTGTTGAAGGATATTAAGGGAATTCATGTGGATAAGGTACATTCTAGTACTTTCTTTCTCTACAAATCTTCCCTGGCTTATGTCCCCCCATTAATTGCAGCTACACCCTCATCCATCTTTTCTGTTTGCACTCTGTCTCTACCCTCAGTCCTAAGTGAGGTGCCTTGGTCATGGCAGTTTCATATCCCATCTGCTACCAAACATTTTGCTTTGATCTTTAATATTTAGTTAGGAAACTACCAGTTGATGTGTTTTTCTGCCCTGAGCCTGCAGCAAATTGATCACTTTATTTTTATAGTAGGAGGGAAAAAGAAAAACAAAACAATTAAGCATTAGAATGTCTCAGAAATGGCACTTTTCTTTTGATTTCAAGAGTTTAATTCAATAATTATTAATACCTATCATATTCTGGGCACTTACATACAAGCTCTTTGAAGTCAGTGACTGCCTTTATCACCGTGGTGATGTTCATTGAGACACCACAGACGTGATATGGTCCAGAGTGAGAACTCAGTACGCCTTTGTTCATGTATGCCTTGATTAATGAATGACAGAAGACACTCTCCCTGCCCTTGTGGGGCTTACATACTACTGCTCTCAACTTTTTCTCACCTATTCATAGTCCACATGTACAACACTTTTCTGCCTTTGGTTTTAGTGGAAGCAATACACAATTATTTCAATATAATGTTGTGAGCACTTTCAGAAATAAATCTGGGCTATGGGAACCCCTAAAATGGGTCTTTGAATTAGGCTGGTAGTTCTGATAGGGCTTTCTTGGGGGGAAACACTTGGAGCTGGATCTTGAAAGTGGTATGGGGAGTTAGCTGAACAAGACGATGGCTGGTACAGGAGAACAAAGCCCAGTCCTACAGGAGACAGGCAGGTCATACGTATGAGTGAGTAGGAGGAAAGACTAACGAATTTTGGGGACCCAGGGCAGCTGCATAGGCCACACACTCAAGAAGAGGAATGTATGCAAGTGCCCCCTCACCACCACCACAGGGTTTGAGAGATGGGATTCGTAGCACCCTGGAGAGCCCAGCTGCATCTGAAGGGCCAACACAGTCCAGCCTCTGTGGACACGCAGGTCCCATGCTGCCAGAACTTCTGACTCCCCAAGAGAAGCTAGAAACTGAACAGCTAAAGTCAGACTCTTTCAATTTAAAAATGCTTAGCTCAATTAAAAACAAATTTAAATGTCAGGCAGGTCAAAACAGCAAGGCTGCAAGTCCAATCTGGCGAGTGCCACTGGTTTGTCACCCTGACCCCAGAGCAATCTTCCAGCCAAAATCATTGATAAACTCTATTGAAAGGACAATATTGTCCACAAGAATTCTTTTCAGGCTTATTTTGAAGTATTGTCAGATTTCTGAAGTAAGAAAGGCTTACTACAAGATTTAGAATGTTTTTACATGTTCTCATTTCAGACTTCTCAGCACTGTTCACAATATTTAAAAAGTTGTTTCCTTTCTTATAGTTTAGTTCAAAGGATCTCAAAGAGTGAGGATTCTACTAAGAGCCACTTGTGAAAATTTTAAAATACAACTATCGGAGAACCACCCCAAGCCTATTGAATCGGAATCTACATGGATGTGATACTGAAATCTTTGCTTTCAAAAGATTTGAAAAGATCCATGTGCGTAGCTGAGAACTACTACATTAGTCTTTAGGATGTTTCCATTGTCTTTTTTTACTAAAATCAGGGATAAGTGTAAATATTTCTATTGCGCTTCCAAGTAATGTCTCTATTTTATAATTGATAAAAATTTCACATATATTAAAGAAACAACAATATAAAAATAAAATTATAAGACTAGAATATTACTTTCAGCAATAGAACAATGAATTGACAATTAAATATGAACACACATATATAATGTGATATAATCATTACTTTCATACATTAAAATTATATATTTGTGATATCAAGTAGACAGTAGAGAATTAATCACCTAAAATATTGATTTCCCCCCACCCAAAACCCAATTAATAGATATAAGCATGACTGATAAATATTTTATAGACCCCTGCCCAGCTATAGCGATGCATATGTTTTCTCAATATAAAAGTTTCTACACATGTGTAAATTACTGGAAAATAAACTTAAATATACTAAACCTGGTGAAATGCTGGGAATGATTTTCTTAATAAAATAATAAATATTTGCCTTGTTCATTTTTTAAAAGGTTTTGAGGAAGTCGTTCTTCTAGAAATCCTTTGGAGCAGTCTGGGGACAATTATAATCATGTTGCAATGAGTGCATTTCAAACTAATGGCGTTGCTCATGCACGATTACCAAGGTATGGTAACTTTTGAAGAACTACCCTTCTCAAATGTTTTACAATTTTGGTTACCATAACAACATAACGTTGGTCCTTATTCCAAAGAGGAAAATGGCTATGTTTTTTCTTTTCCCTGAAGAAACTTAAAACATGATAGGTGAAATGTCACACTTAATAATACCAAATTCCGTGCAATGTAGAGAGACAGTCGGGAGGAAATAAGTATCTGCAAAGTTCCATTCATCAAGTGACCGCCCCCTTTTCCTTTGTAGGTTCTTCGACATGTTTTGCCAATATCGCATCATATTTGAAAATTTTTAAATTATTTTGCTTACCCGTAACTCTACATTTTTAACAATCCGATCTTATATTCAAATAATTGTCATGTTAAATTATACTTAAAGATACGTGAAAAAATAAAAACATGTAAAAATATATAAAGTTTGTTTTAAATGAGGCAAGCATTCAAACAATTGAGGCCCAAATGTCTTCCCAGTTCAGAGCCAATTGTTTTCCATAGCTGAGTCACCTCACATTGCCTATGAGGAAGAAAGAATATAGGTTAACTGGCTAAAAACCTAAAGACCAAAAGAACACTTAAAAATTAGCAGACACAGAAAGAAAAATACTGCACGATCTCACTTATACAGGAATCTAATTACATGGAATTTAATAAATCTGAATTCACAGAAGCAGAGAGAGGAATGGCGGTGACCAGAGTTGATCAGGTGGGGAAAATGAGACATTTGTCAAAGGGTGCAAAGTTGCAGTTGTATAGAATGAATAAGTTTAGAGATCTAACGTAGAGCATGACATGAAAATTTGCTAAGACAGTAGGAGTTAGGTGCTCTCATCACAGAAATATAACTATGTGAAGAGATTGATATGTTAATTAGTTTGTAGCAATCCTTTCACTGTGTGTGTATATATATATATATATCAAAACATCATGTTGTATAAATATATCCAATTTTTAATTTTTATTTAAAATTATATATATTTTTTGTTTATATATTTTTAATATGTTTTAATGGGTTAAGTATTGCAGAAATTGAACTAGAAAAGCTAGAATTAAATAAGTAAGGACTAAAAGAATACTGAGATACGTGGAAATCATGACCCAAACCTCTGTCCCTCCTTTGGAAGTCTGCTGTCACAGTCCCTGTTGAAAAGGTGAATGCTAGTGACCAGGTTGTCACTGTGTGTTCCTAATCCTAGGGACCAGGTTTGAATATTACACCATATCATATTCAAATTCTCATTCATATAATCAATTTCTTTGATGACAATACTATAAAGAGAGTTTCTCATTTATGTTTTATGGGATAATAACTACTAGTGAATAGTGAACTAGAGTAAGGTACAGTGGCCATTCTGGGTCAGTATTCCCTAACCACCCCTGCGTACCATTGAGAGCTCCCAGGAAGAGAAACAGTTTCCCAAACCACCACACTATGTATTTGGGAAGAGACTTTGAATTTTACTGTCCTTCCTCTAAGAGATAACCAGTACTGACTCCAGCCGGCCTCATATTCCAGATTATTACCTTTGCCTACAGAAGTCCAAACCTCCCAGGCCATGTGTTATCACTAAGGCTCAGCACCATATTACTTTATATTTCTACCACCACAACCACTGAGACTCCATCTCTCACTCCCACTTCATATCCTTTCTCTGTGTTCTCTGAGATTTGAGATCTGGGATCAGTAAACTCTTTCATATCCTCTAAGTCTTCACTTAATGTGCCCTTCACCACCACACTCGAATGAAACTTGGCTGCTGGTTGAAAGTACTGCTTCCCCTGCAGTATTTTGAAGTAGACCTTACTTCTTCTCCCAATCCCTAGGTACGTTAGTACCAGGAGGTATGTGTTCTCTCGCTCTCTACTGCTGCCTCCAAGACGTTTTCCTTGTTTCCTCTTTGAAAAACCAAAGCTTCTGTCATCAAGATAGTGCTGCCCCTCTTGGTACCAACAGCTTACTGACCTCCTTTCTAGGTGATTCTCCCATTTTTTAGAGAACTTAATCTCTCTTTTCTCCTCCTATTCATATCTTCATTCTCAGTATTTGTCAGCCATAAGGCTGAACCACTTTCTGGCTTTCCAGTTCCTCCACTTTTTCATTCCTAACAACATTTTCCTTGCACTCCTGTGATCACACCCTGGATCTTGAAATCACCCACTTCAAACACATCACTGGCCATCAGCCCCTCCCGCCAGCCCTTCTGTCACCCTTTTTGTGCTTCACTGAGAAAACTGTAACTCGCTTTCTTACTATCCATCATGCCCAACCCAGATTTTGTCTTAATTTCCCCACACCTAGATCCCATTGTGCATTATTATAATTACTCCCTTGCAAAGCCCTTGTGCTTGTCTCTTTTTTTTCATACTTAACTGTCAAAATTATAATCCCAATTTAACCCAAGTATCCTACATCTCTATGCCTGAAGCTAAAAGTTGCTAGAGTCATATCACAAATGGAATGTCTGGCTTCACTTAATGACCACATATTTCTACTGGACACAGAACTATATTCAAAAATCTACCATTATCCCTAGTATGTTAACTTCCTCAATCTCAGAATAGCTATTCATATTTGTTTTCTATTGCTGCATGACAAATTACCACAAACTTCCTGGCTTAAAACAATGTCCATTTATTATCTCACAGTTCTGCAAGTCAGAAGTGTGAGTGACATTGGCTGAGTTCTCTAATTTTGGTCTACGGCCAAAGTCAAGAGGCTGGGTAAGCCAGGCTCTTATCTGGAGGGTCTAGAGTAGAACCTACCTGCAAGTTCATTCAGGTTATTGGTTGAATTCAATTCCTTCTGGTTGTGGATCTGAGGTTCTATTTCCTTGCTGGCTATCAGCTGGGGTACACAGTTCCTCCAGGTTTCCCTTATTCCTTGGACCATGGCTTCTTTATCTTCAAAGCCATCAACAATGCATAGACTCTCTCTCTCTCTCTTGTGCTTTGAATCTCTGAGTTATTCTGCTCAACAGCCTGAGAAGAGTTATTTTAAAGGGCTCCTGTGATTAGATTAGGCACACTCAGATAATCTCCATTTTGCCATATACCTGAACTGTAATCACATGAATGATATTTCATCATACTTGCAGGTTCAGCCTTACTGTAGGTGAGGTGATTATACAAGGGTGAGGGCCACGGGGGGTCATTCTTAGAATTCTGTCTTCCCCCCATACTACACCTTCTCCTCTCTTTCAAGCCTCACCCCACTTCAACACTCCATAACTTCACTGAGAAAAGAGACACTTTCAAGAGGGAACGTTTCTGTAACACAAACTTGCTTGCACTGGTACCCATCATCTCCGACCTCCTCCAGCAAACACTTTTTTCAAAAAGGAACTCTGTGACTCTTAAAGGAAAATTCCTCCAAATATTCTCTGGGTCTCGTGCTCTTGGACCTTCCCATAGAGGTTGGTCCTCAGTTAGTGCTCCTCTCTTACGTCATCAATTTCATGCTCTTCACTGGCTCATTTATTTTAGTTTGCACTCGTGCTCTGGTATTCCCTATTTACAAGCAGCCTTTCAATGACCCCACCTCTTCCTCTAAATATTATCTAATTGCCCTGCTGTTTTTGAGGCAAAACTTATTGAGTAAATTGTCTATACTTCAACACTCCTATGCACTACCTTAGACAATCTACTACCACATCCATTTCCAGCCCTTCCTTTAAACTGGTCTTGTCAATTTACCAATGTGTTCTGTATTGCCAAATCCAATGCACTGTTCTGAGTGTTCATTTTACTTGACCTAGAAGAAGATTCCCACATAGTTGTCTATTCCCCTCTTCTTGAAATAGTCTCTACTCTTCACTTCCTTGAGGATCACACTCTTTAGTCACATGCCAGTCATATGGCTTTTAAAATAAAATTTATATGGTGATGAGTATCAAATTTACATTTTATCCAAACCTTCCTCAAAATCTTCCCTCCCTTATTTCTGTCTAGTGTTTCCACTTACATGTCTGATAGGTATCTCAGGCATAATATATCCAAAAAAGTGCTCTTAGTTTAATGGCTGCTAACCTGCTCCTCTCATAAAATACTACCTCATCCAGCCAGTGATTCAAAAAAACAAACAAAACAGAAATCATTTTTTATTCTTCTTATCTTCCCATCTCTGACGTTTAATTCACCTATAAGACTTGCAGAATAGATCTCAAACTGTTCCACTTCTTCCCATTTCCACTGCCATCATGCTGGTCCAACCCACACCATCCCTTTTAGACAGTGGCAATAACTTCCTAACTGACTTTCCTAAATTTATTACAGTTCTTCTGCAATCCATTATCTGTACAACCATCAGAATAACCTCCTTAAATCAAATCAGATCATGTCATTCTCTGCCTTTAAACTTTTAAAATGGTTTCTCATTACTTTTTGAATAAAATACGAAGGCTTTGAAGTCAGCATCATCAAGAGGGAAGGCAGGGATACACCTGATTCTTCTTCACCAAGAGAGAAAGATGCTCGGCCAAGAATCTCTGGGCCAGATGCTCTGCTGAAAATGCAGTGTGGTTCCATACTCCAGTGGAGAAACCCTGTCCTCTCATTTGTCTCCCTTTTAATAGGTCAGGAATTAGGCCAAATTTATTAATAAAGGACACCAGTCTGCCTGGACCCCAGAGAGTCTGGATTTGAGGGGTCAGTTGTTGTAGGAATAGGAATTATCTGCGAACTTCAGGTGGTAGCATATGGAGGCCCAGGGGCCAGCTAGAGAGCGACATTGGTCTCCTGTGAAGCTGAATTCAGAGATGGATGCTCCATTGGAAGAAGGACTGGGGCTGGGGGATGGTGCTGATCCCAAATCTCTTGTCCAAGTTTAGTCACTCCAGATAGAACATCCAGGGCCATTTTTTGATAGTCCCGCTCTTTGCATAACATCCAGATACTTCTTTCTCTCATTACTTCATTTTATTCAGAACATTTATCAAAATCAACCATATCTTGTTTATTTTTGAAAGAATTTAGAAGTGTTCATGTCATGCCTACTATGTGTTAGATATTATTCTACATACTTGTTTACCTGTTAATTATCTATGTTCTTAAAAAAGAGGTAAGTTCCATGAGCAGGGAGCTTGTCTGTCTTCTTCAAAGCTTTAGCCTCGAACCTGAAAATAGGAACTCCATAAACATTTGTTGAATGAACTAATGAATGAATAACTAATGGCTAACAAGTTTTTTTTTTTTAATAAGGCTAAAAGAAACATTTTACTTCAACTTCTTATAGGTAACATCAGTTAAAGACTAGGCTGAATAGGCTTAAGATCTAACCTTAACCAAGTCCATCCAAATGACATATTTCTGTTCTCTTAACTATAGCATAATCATAAAAAATGGATTTACATTTGAGAGTGAAATGGGTGCTATTGAAAGTATGCCAGGACAATAAGCATAAACTGAGATTGCCCTGGGAAAGCTAAATTGTATGTTCAACCTACTAAACTGTATTTTGTAGTTACACAGGCCATGTCTTGACTCTATAAAATGATTTTAAAATTAATACATGGTATTTTTAATAATCGTATTTGTCATGTATGCTTTCAGATTTTAAAAAGAAGACTATGTTAGACTTTGATGCTTGTTACCACAGTAAAGGTAAAACCTAACACCTACATCGTGCTTACTATGTGCCAGCCAATACCTAAATGTTTGATTTATTTTAACTCATTTAGTCCTCACGACAACCTTTTAAGGCAGACATTGTTATCATCCTTATTATAGAGATGAGAAAACTGAGGCACAGAGAAGTTAAGTAATTTGCCCAAAGTCATACTGCTGGTGAGTAACAGTGCAAGAATTCAAACACGAGCCAGTTTGTCTTCATCGTTTATGTCCTTGTCTACTATGTTTTATGTGTCATGCACAGACTACAATTTAGACTACGTGTCTAAGTGCTCTTCTCCACATGGTGATTGGTATGGGGTAGTCTGTGCAACCATCTGAAGAATGCTTAAGAAATTGACATAGGCTTGTGTTCATAAGGCCTGTGCCCACACCTAATTGCTGAAGTGTTTCACCTGTATACTTTCCTTTAGTAATTTTACAATTTCAGATCTTATAGTTAAGTTTTTAATCCATTTGAATTGATTTTAGTGTATGGTGAGAGATGCATATCTAGTTTCATTCTTCTGCATATGGATATCCAGTTTTCCCAGCACCAGTTGTTGAAGAGGCAATCTTTTCCCCAGTGTAGATTTTTGTTGCCTTTGTCTAATATCAGGTGGCTATAAGCCTGAGGAGTGATTTCTGGGTTCTCAATTCTACTCCATTGGTCTGAATGTCTATTTTTATACCAGTACCATGCTGTTTTGGTTACAACAGCTTTGAAGTATAATTTGAAGTCAGGCAAAGTTATGCCTCCAGCTTTGTTTTTTTTTGCTCAGGATTGCTTTGGCTATTCAGGGTCTTTTGTTTTCCCACATGAAAGGTAAGATTGTTTTTTCCATTTCTGTGAAGAATGTCATTGGTATTTTGATGGGGATTGCATTGGACCTGTAGATTGCTTTGGGTAGTATATACATTTTCACAATGCTAATACTTCCAATCCAAGACCATGGAAAATCTTTGCATCTTTTTCATTTTCTTTAATTTCTTTCAGAAGTGGTTTGAAGTTCTCATTTTAGAGGTCTTTCACGTCCTTGGTTAAATTGATCCCTAGGTATCTCGTTTTTCATGGCAATTGTAAATGGACTTACTTTCTTTATTTCTCTTTCTGCTAATTCATTATTTAAGTATATAAATGCTACTGATTTGGGGGCATTTATTTTGTATCCTGCAACATTCCTGAAGTTGTTAACTAGTTGCAGGAGTTTTGTGATAGAGTCTCTAGGTTTTTCTATATATATTATCATGTCATCTACAAATAGAGAAAGTTTGACTTCATCTTTTCTAATCTGAATTCCCTTTATTTCTTTCTCTTGCTTGAATGTTCTGGCTAGTACCTCTAGTACTACGTTAAATAGAAGTGGTGAGAGTGGGCATCCTTGTCTTGATTCTGTTCTTAAGGGAAAAGCCTTCAATTTTTCCCCATTCAGAATGATACTGGTGGTGGACTTGTCATAAATGGCTTTTATTGTGTTGAGATATTTTGCTTCTATACCTAACTTATTGACAGTCTTTATCATGAAGTGATGTTGAATTTTGTCAAGTGCTCGTCAGCATCTATTGAGATAATCATATGGTCTTTGTCCTTGAGTTTGTTGATGTGATATATCACATTTATTGACTTTCATATATTGAACCATCCTTGCATCCCTGGGATGAATCACAGTTGATCATAGTGTATAATTTTTTAAATATGTTGCTGTATTCTGATTGCTAATATTTTGTTGAGGATTTTAGCACCTAGTTCATCAAGGATATTGGCCTATAATTTTCTTTTTTTGTTCTGTCTTTACCTGGTTTTGGTATCAGAGTTATGCTGGCCTCATAGAATGAGTTTGGGAGAGTAGTGTCTGATTCAACTGTTTGGAATAGTTTGAGGATAATTGGTATTAACTCCTCTTTAAAAGTTTGATAGAATTCAGCTGTAAAACTGTCTGGACCCGGACTTTTTTGTTGTTGGAAGATTGCTAATTACTGTTTCAATCTCCTTGCTTGTTATTGGTCTGTTCAGGTTTTGTATCTCTTCTTGGTTCAGTCTTATAGTTTGTGTGTGTCTAGAAACTTATCCATATCTTCCAGATTTTCATATTTGTTATCATACAGTTGTTTATAATAGTCTCTAAAGATTCTTTGTATTTCTGTGGTATTGGTTATAATGTCTCCCTTTTCATTTTTGCTCTTTGGGTCTTCTCTCTTCCTCTTTTTGTTAACCTAGCTAATGGTTTGTCTATTATATTTATCTTCTTGAAAAACCAGCTTTTTGTTTTGTTGATCTTTTCTATTGTTTTGGGGGTCTCTTTTTCATTTAGTTCTGCTCTGATCTTAATTATTTCTTTCTGTGTACTACCTTTAGGTTTGGATTGTTGTTGATTTTAAAGTTCTTTGAGGCATAGTGTTAGGTCATTTATGTGAAGTCTTTCTAGAGCATGAGCCTGAAAGCATAAGCAGCAGAAGAAAAAATAACAAATGGGACTATATCAAACTAAAAAGTTTCTGCACAGCAAAGGAAACAATCAACAGAGCAAAACAACAGCTTTCAGAATGGGAGAAAATTTTCACTAACAATGCATCCAACAAGGGATTAATATCCAGAATATACATAGAACTCAAACAATTACACAGTAAAAAAACAAATGACCCAATTAAAAAATGGGCAAAGGAGCTGAATAGAAATTTTTCAAAGGAAGACATACAATGGCCGACAGATACATGAAAAAATGCTCAACATCACTAGTCATCAGGGAAATGCAAATTAAAACTACATTGAGATACCACCTCACCCCAGTTAGACGGGCTATAATCAAAGACGGTGAATAACAAATGCTGACGAGGGTGTGGAGAGAAGGGAACACTCCTGCACTGTTGGTGGGACTGTAAATTAGTACAACCACTATGGAAAACAGTATGGTGGTTTCTCAAACAACTACAGATAGATCTTCCATATGATCCAGAAATCCCTCTTCTGGGTATGTATATACCCCAAGGAATGGAAATTATCATGTCAAAGGGATATCTGCACTTCCATGTTCATTGCAGCTTTATTTACAATTGCCAAGATATGGAACCAATCTAAATGTCCATTAATGGATTACCGGATAAGGAAAATGTGGTATATACACTGTGGAATACTACTCTGCCATAAAAAATAATGAAATACTCCCATTTGCAACAATGTGGATGAACCTTGAGAAACTTATGTTGAGTGAAATAAGCAAAACACAAAGGGATAAATACCGTATGTTCTAACTCATATGTGGGAGCTAAGAGAGTAAGGAAGGAAGGAAAGACAGACCACAGTAGTGAGGTAGTCTTACCGAGGGAGGGAATTTTCCTAGGGCTGCAAAGTGGAGTAGGGGGGAGACGGGGAGGAGGAGGGTGGTTGGGGACATGAGGTACAAAAGCAATTTCTGATAATTTGAATCTCATGAATATTCATAATAATACAAATAATAGAAAGAAATTGACATAAGTATATCAATGACAGGGAATTTCAGGCATGCTCCATGGACGTGGTTAAGGTTAGTTTACCAAGGCGTAGTTTACCTGCCAAGAATATCTTCATCCTGGATGGGTCTCATTAAAGAAGAAGGAGGAAGAGGAGGAGGAGAAAACATGAACTTTTTGTGCTAGAAGCAAAATTTATTAATTTTTCAAATAGAGGGCTAAAAACAAAAAAATTCAGGTCAAGAAGAAGTGATGTGAGATTAGAAGAATTAATTTTGAGTTAATTTATTAATGGAATAAGAATTTGATATCAAGCAAATGAAGGTAATGTCTGATAGACTTTCAAATGTCATACCTCTGATTCAAATATAAGGTACAATTCTTGATTAAGATATTAAAATCCTAGATATGAGTTGAAACATGCAGGAAACCAAAAACAGTTTCATCATAGATACTGTACAAAGAAATAATACGATTTGAACAATTTTTTTTTTTTTTTTGTCTTTTTCGTGACCGGTAAGGGAATCGCAACCCTTGGCTTGGCGTCGCCCACACCGCGCTCAGCCAACACACCGACCCTCCCTATATAGGATCCGAACCCGCGGCGGGAGCGTCGCTGCGCTCCCAGCGCCCCACTCTCCGAAGTGCGCCACGGGGCCGGCCCCAATTTGAACAATTTTTTTTTTTTTTTGTCTTTTTCGTGACCGGTAAGGGAATCGCAACCCTTGGCTTGGTGTCGCCCACACCGCGCTCAGCCAACACACCGACCATCCCTATATAGGATCCGAACCCGCGGTGGGAGCGTCGCTGCGCTCCCAGCGCCCCACTCTCCCAAGTGCGCCACGGGGCCGGCCCCGATTTGAACAATTTTTAACTAAAATTATGTTATAGATTAAAAAATAATGGTCCTTACACTATGATATCAATTAAAATTCTATCCACCTATAATACTGACTTTTAAATTTAGATTGTTTTTTACCTTCTTGTTTCAAAACTACTTTTATAATGACATTTCAATTATAAATTATTTATTCAAAACAGAAAAGAATAAAGTAAAAATATAACAGTCAACCAAAATCTAACCATCTGAAGTAATCATTGTTTAAAAAAATTGAATATCACTCAACATGAGGCATATTTTTATGTAGAAGGATGGACGGATAGATTTCTTAACAAAATATGCTATTTTTAAAAAATATTAATTTAAGCTTTGATTGCAATTAAAAAGTTTAAAAACTGAAGTGGAAATGATGGAATTTCTGAGCTCTATATACAAACTTACTATAACCAGTGATGTAACTTCCCAAATGATCTGTCTGAGATTAGAAAAATATGATGAAAAACATTGAGTATAAAGTAAAATTTTAAACTATGTTTCAATTTTTTTTTCTCTTGTGAAGTGAATTCTGCTGAAAGTTGAGAAATAAGCACTAAAATGTTTTCCACATTTTCTCTCCTGATCCAACTTGGTAAACAACTGGGAGCTACCCTATCCTGAACTATATACAGTTTTGATGACTTCTATATAGGAAAATATTTTGGAGGCACAGTCAGTGGAAATTTCTGTTTCATAAATTAAAGTCATTTGTCAGCTTGGCTAAACAGCTATTTTCCAGAGCATCAATTCCTTCCAAATTTTGTGAGCCATGTTGTTATCTACACATTATCCATGTTAATAATATGAATTTTCTGTGATTTCTACATTTTCAACTATTTATTTTTATTTTAATGGATTCAAAACTTGCTGTCAATTCTTTTACTATTGTTTTTCAGTTTGGAACTTTAAAACAGTTTACCTCTTGGGACAGGATTGCACTAGCAAAGTAGATTGTTCGCTTGTTTTACTTGCTTGATTTTGTTTTTGTTTTTCTCCAGAAGGTTCACAAGTGCTGCTTTTCTCCCATGAGTAAGAATGTCTGTTTCCTTCATAGTTGAATGATAAGTTGGCTGAGTGTACAATTTGGCTTATGCTTTATTTATTTTACTGTTGTGTAGTTATTGCTTTACTATCTGTGGGTGTTGACAAAACACTTTCATCTTTCACCCAGCTTCTCAAATCAAGCATCTTTAGTTGAACGAAATTTTAACATTAAGTACTTCCTTTCCTTTTTCACAGGAAGGGCTCATGAGTTGTGAACTCCCTGAGTATTTTTTGGTTGTTGATGTTTTTTATTTATAAAATGCCTTCCTGTCACCCTAATATTTGTTGACAATTTGGTTGTACATAATAATCTTTGTTTACACTTTTCCCCATTAAAAGTTGCTAACATTTGTTCTCTTGTCTTCTGAAGTTTTCTGGCATTGGATTTAGTAGAAATCTGAGACCAGACTGACATGTCACCTCATCATTATTTATACATACACACACACTTTTTTTCTGACTGAAGAATTCTTTCTTTACCTCCAAAATTTAAAGCTTCATCGAGATTTTTCTTAGTGTAGATTGCTGTATATAATTTTCTTAGACTATAACGTGTCCCCTGGACCTGCAATTCAGTTCTTCCTTATCTTGCTTGATTATACTTTGAAACCTTTTTCTGTTACCTTTGTTGACTTCCCTACTTTAGGAACACTGGGTTTTTTTTTTTGTTTGTTTATTTGTTTGTTTTGTTTTTCTGGATCATTTTTTACCTGTTTTCTATGTATTATTTTCTCTTAATCACTCTAATCTCAATAGCTTTTCCTATGTATAGTCACCATAATTATACCCCTTTCCCTAGTAGTTTGATATTTTTATTGTGTCTATTATGTCTTTTGTTGTGTGTGACTTATTTATTAATTATGTGATGGTGGCTTTTGCTCCTCAAGTTGCTTCCTTGGTTCTGTTATTTAGCTCCCATCTAATATTGTTGTTTTTACATTTTTTTCTTAGTGCTTTTGTTTTATTAAATGAATGTTCTTATTGTAATCTCCTATAGGTAAAGGGGGAATTTTCTTTTGATCTTAGATTGTTTCCTTCAAAAATAAATTTTTCATTTGCTTATTCCTTTCTATCATTTTCCCTGTATAGAATGTTTTTATAGTTCCCATGCCATTAATTTCTAGTTTTGTGCAGGCTTTACATAAGTAACTCTGTTAGACCTTTTAAAAGCTCACATAGAATATGATTAAATTCTTCTGTACTCTCTCCTCTCTGGCATGTTTTTGTTTTTTTCTCTGATCTCCAATTTAAAGATAGGGGCTAAGTCTGTTCATTCATTCTCAGTCCAAAATTTTCCAAATTGGGATGAGATGTACAGTATTATGTAATATTCTTAGGAATTTTAAAGTTACCTTTTCTTTTAATACCGATTAACCCATTTCAGTATTCTATTTTCCAGCCCAATCATTCTATTTATTTGTCCCATTCTTGGTATATGAATTTACAAATGTATATGATCTTGTTTATTAAATAAGTATATAAAACAGTACATAGCAAGTGGGTGAGATATTAACAGAAATACACAAATAGATGAACAGAGATATAAATACAAATATGTGATATCATTTGCTATTTCATGATTTGTGATAAAATATGCTTAAAAGTCAAAAGCTAATGTGGGACTTCTCCAGAAAAGAAACATACCCACATCCCTAAAAATCTAAGAATTCTTTATAGTTCTTACTTGTGCTGAGCACTGTGATGCAGATTACATACTATTAATTTTATGAAATACGAATTAACTTAGAAAATTTGTTGATGTCTTGAATGATTTTAGTGAACACTGTGCATAGAGAGCAATAAAACTCTGTGCAGCAGAAGTGCTAATACACATAGGTATCTCGCTTACTTGGTTCTCATTTAAACTTCTCATAAAATTATTTAAATCTATGTTATTTCAAAACTTCCTTAATTGATTTTCAGATTTCAGTGTCATCACTGGGATATATTTTTATTTTACTGCTTTGTCTCTGCTTTATTGTTATGCTCAAAGCCAGCCCATTGAGATCTCCTTATACAAGACATTTTCCTCTTAGCCATATTTTATTGAAATGTCAACTAGTACTAGGGTTTTCCTTTCCCTGGATTTTTGAAACTCAGAGTGATCTTGGCTTTTACATGATACTTTAATAATGTTGCCAATCCCCTGATAAGTTGTTCACATCAGCTATTTAGCCCCAATACCTAAAGCTTGGGAATTGCAATGATTCTTTTCACTTTCTGCTTCTTCAGTTCCAAGAGTTATGAATATTAAGGTGTATTCGCCCCAAAGCAAAAGTATATTCACCAAGATATTTGATGAGATCAGGAGTCTCTGGGCCTCATTTTAAAATAATGGCACTAATGAGAAAGTATCACAAAATATATGACATTTGAAAAGCAAGAGAAACAGGAACTTAGAATTTTTTAATAAAGTTAAAAACATGTACTGGTTGAAAGTCACCATGGGTAATACAACAGAACATCCTGCAGGAAACTGGCATTAAATTCTGCCTTTTAAGAAACAATTCATTAGAGTATAAGGACTCTTAGATTATGGCCCTGTCATTATTCCCTTGGATTTCATGTGTATGGACTCCCACAAGCTTTCGATTTTTTAGGCAGTTAAAATTCCAGATTCTGATTCTACATGGTAAGTTAAATTTGTATTTTCTTTCAATTATATAATAATATTATTTTCAAAGTAAACATAAACTTAGCAATAAAAGTTACTTATTCCTTTTGCAAGTTCTAGCTAATAGAACTTCTATCTAATAGCAACACATTAAAATATTGTAAATTTTTTTAAGTGAAAAAAATCAGTTTCAATTGCAGCTAGAGTTTCTTGATCAGATCTTTGTTTCCTGAAAAAATGTATAAGATAGATCATCCAGGAGGCTGAAGGACTGCTTCACTGTAATAGGGGCAGCTTTGAATTTTACTTGACTTCTTTGAGCTAGTGTGCATTTTTACCTTATTCCATTTATAAAGGAAAAACTGGATGATGTTTTGTAATTTTTCTGTTGAGCTTTTGAAAGAAAGCAGACTGTTGATTTGGAAGGTTCCCCAGACATAGCTGCAGCAACTAAGAGATCTCTAAATTTAAATTCCAAGGCATGTCCACTGTGCTGGACAATGCAGTGACAGCCACAGTACATACTGTGATCAAACCTTACAAGGCAGTTGGGCTCATGTCTTCTCAGGGACTCTTGACTCTACTCCCCTCCAATCCAGGAGCTGGAATCATAAAATGGCTTATTCCACAGGAACAGGCTCTCTCAGCCCTTGTGTTATTTTAGTTTCTCACACTCAGCAGGGAGAAATCTTTGGAGGTGCTGAGCTACTACTCTCAAGCTTGGATTTGAAATTGAACCCCAAAAGAGTTCAAAGAACCTGTAAATCAGTAAAAAGAAGAATGTAAAAAAATAAAAATAAAAAAGACACACACAAATAGCCAAACCCCCCCACTAAGTAAATTGATCGTTTAGATCCAGGTTCAACAAAGACAAAGAGAAAGCAGAGATGACCTTAAAAGACATGAAGAATAGGGACATTAAAGTAAAGCAAGTAAAAGATAAATTGGATCTGATAATTTCATTCCACAGTTTAAAACGTTTAATAGTTATGCATTGTCTATTAGTTGAATTGAACCCCCGAGGGTGGTAGTTAAGGACCTCCCAAATTAGGCAACAACCTACTTTTCCAGCCTCATTGTAACGAAGTTCCTCTTAAAGTGTTCCATACAAATAGCTGTATGGCCAGTGAGGGTCATAATATATCCCAGGAATCTGTGATACCTAATGTAACCAATTATACTTTTATTTTTAAAATTGTGCTTTTTGCTTTTAATAGAAAAAAAATATTTTCCATACTTGACATTGAATTAAATCCATGTTCCAGGAAATGTGCCACGAAAATTCTGTGGCTCAACTTATTTTCTAGTACATTGCCCCACAGGAGAATGTCATCATTGCAGTATGAGAAGCTGGGGAGTGAAAAGAGCTAAAGCCTTGGGTTCTTGTCCTGACCTGCCATTGACTAGTGATGTGACATTAGCTGGACCTCTTGTATCTTTCTTGGCACCAGTTCCCTGTCTGAAAAATGAAGCCAGATTAGATAAGTGGATTTCATTTTTTATTTTTTTCTTTTTAGCTTTTGATGCTAGTACGTATAACAGATAAATGTGGAGCTCTTTTGGTAGAAGAGGCCAAAGTGGTCGAGCCAGCAGGTCTGGGCTTCATGGTTTCAAATCACAGGACTAGACTGTGTGAAGTCCTTCAGCCCTTTTCCTTTGATTGTACCTTTACAGTATTATTTCTCATTGCTTTCACTCATTCTCCTTGAATTGTTTGCACCATCCCTGAAAGCACTACAATTTCCATATGTCTCCACTCTTGCTGACCACCTTGTCTTTGTGTGAGTTTGTTCTGCATGCAGTGCTCTCCCACCTGCTGTTAAAATTCTGTCCACCTCTCAATGGCTGCTTAAATGTTACTATCTCCTGGAACACTTCAGTGTCCTCTGTCAGAAGAAGTCTCCCTCTCCAAACTCATAGACTTTGTGCTTCTTTTCTTTCACTGTTTGGATTATTTATCTGTGTATGTGTTTCTGACCTTCTACATTGTAAACTCCTTGAGTGACAGAATAATATTTTACTTATTTGTAGCAGGACATACCAAATTACTCCTCCTCGTGTCCAAAATTATTGATCTAACAGAAACTGAAGCTGAAGACTAGATGAAAGCAATTTGCAGTCCGTGTAACTGTACTAGTGTAGGGTAGAGTCTGGAATGAGTCAAGCCCTCCATAGTAAATCAAGGCTCACCTTGATGAGCCTTGCTCTAGGGCCACCTCTGGGCCAGATGTGCCATTGAGCCAATAATGAAGAGTCACCCTTGTGGATGAAGGGAGTCTTATGCCAGGACACAAGGCGGGACCAGCCAGATGTGGGCTTTAGTTCAGCCTCTACTTGTTCTTTCATGTGAGTATTTGTGCAGAGCACAGCCTGTCCACCTTGCACAACTGCATGTGCTGGTCCTGCTTGCTTCCCATGTAACTAGTGAGAAGTTTGCCTGGTAGTGAGAATGAACTTGAATCAGCACCCACTCTCCTACTGTGCAGTAGACTATTCTCTATCCCAGGAGAACCTTTGGAGATTCCAACAAAGTTCAATTTCCTGAATTGGTAAGATAAAATTAAGGTAGGTTGGGATAGGGGGTGGAATTGCCTTTAGTTGTGGGTAAGGAAAAGGATTTGGGACAAGAGCAGGTTGAAGGAGGAGATTCTGTAAAGGAATTGAGACCAGCAGTCAGCAGAGAAGGTACAGGGAGGGGCTATGGTAGCCTTTTGCAGAGGGCCCTAGCCTTTAGCCCTAGAGGCCAGAGATAACTCCCCCTCTTGGCTGCTCTGGTAAATTTTACTTTGCTCTGTTGTAAGAGAACATTGCAGTCTTCTACAAGACCAGTGTTTGGTCCTGGGACTTTGGTGAAGCAGTAATGGGTACAGTAATGTCCTGTTAGAAACAGGTGAGCCTGACATATCGTCACTCCTATGACTACTCGGCTACGTAAATGTTACTTATCTGCAGACTAGTTGACCCAAAGACCCAGAGTAGCAGAAATGACCTCATTTGACAAAAGGGCCAGCTGTTACTATGAACTTCTTTTTTTGAAGGTAAGAATAGGTACCCTTCACACTGCCTCCTTCAATAAACTTTTCTTCAGTGAATTAATGAGACTAGGTAAATTAGCTATCTATTCATTCTTAGTGTTTATAACTTAAAACATAATTGAACACTGATTTTCTCCAGAATCCAGTAGACAATGTTAAACTTAAACTGAATCTTTTTCTCTTAGAGTTTAAAGTTTTTCCAGGATGTATTTCTGGTGTAGGCTAATAGCACTACCATCTGCTAAGTCACTCTAGCCAGAACCTTCATCTTTAATATTTATCCTTCTTTTCTCTTCTACTTTAATCCTTTCTTTAAATTCTAGCTTTTAAACTTGCTTTAAGTTCTTTAGTATCTCCTCATTACCTCGAACACGGTATCTCAACCTGGGGTTTACTATCTATAGAAGAATTAGTTGGTCATTGTTTAAAAAACATTAATCAGTTAAATACCATGGCCCTGTGTATAAGTCAGGGTTCTTCAGGGAAACAGAACCGATAATATATATACAGATGTATGAGATTTATTATGAAAATTGGTGATTATGGAGACTAAGAAGAAGCCATTGGTGTAATTTAGTTTGAATTCAAAGGCTTGAAAACTTAGGGAGCCAAAGGTGTAACTCTCATTTACACAGGGAGGGCTGCTGGGGTAAGTTCTGGAGTTGAGTTCTGATATCTGAGGGCAGAAGAAGATGGATGTCTCAGCTACAGAAGACAGAGAGAATTCACCTTTCCTCTGCCTTTTTGCTCTATTGAAGCCCACAACAGATTGGACAATGTCCACCTATGTTGGTGAGGGCTGATCTTTCCTACTCAATCCACTGATTTAAATGCCAGTCTCCTCAGGAAACACCCTCACAGACATACTCAGAAATAATGCTTTACCAGCTATCTGGATATCCCTTAACCCAATCAAGCTGACACCTAAAATTAGCCATCACACCCTGCTATATAAGCACCCTGAATTAGACTCTCTGGGGATATGGACTAGGAATCTGAGGGTCATTGCTATCTCTCCCATCCTTATATCCCCCATCTTCCTCTCCTTGTCAGCCCCCATCCCTCCTCACATCCTAGATTCCAGTCTTTGCAGCCTAGTTTCCTATTTAGAATATCTATCAACTCTTCTCTCTGTCATATTCTTGGTACACTCCTATTCATCTTTCAAACAGAGCAGAAGTGTAATTAAGAAATGCTTATAAACCCACTCCTCACATTTCCATAGAAAGAAAAGGGACTTCCTCTCCACCCACCAGGAGGACGCAGTATTAATAAGAACATATTTAATCCCTCACTGTTCTGTAAGGAAGATGGAGTGATACACAGCCATGAACAAGCCTGTCCCAGCCCTTTTGGAACTGTTTGGTTTAGTTTTGGATCTACCTTCCCAGTGTATGCACGAATTCCCCTTCTCCTTATAGATCCATAAGGAAATCACATCTGGGTCAGGGCCAAAGGCCTGCCTTCAAGAGGCTAATCTAGAAGGCTGTCTTTCTATATTCCAAATCTCTGAGCTCTGTGAGGCCAAGGACCTTCTGTTTTTGTGGGCTGGGTTGGTATCCACTTTGTAGATCCTATTTCCCTATTGGGTAGAGGCCAAGGCCAACTATTGGGGAAGAGAGGTATGAAGGCTAATTCTGGCCACAGTTCTAAGCCATGGTCTACAATCCTTCTTTAGCAAATAATTCATAAATTTAATCTCTTTCTGACTTCCCATTCATGGGCATTTAGCTTAGAATGCATTTAATACATATGTACTGGATGATTTATGAATGAATGGCGTTGGTCAGTATCAATACTTCAGGGCAGCTTAATAGAAAACACTTTGAGGCAGCTTTTCTGGTTTTCCAACCTAATCTTTCTTGAAGTCATAAGCAATCCATTAATCACACTAACCTGATAAAATTAAAGAAACCATCTTCTAATGTTCTCGGTTTCCTTTCTTAGCATGGCTCCAGTAAGCAGTCTTTTCTACAATCAAAGGACCTCAACTATATGATAAACTGTCTCAAACTATATTCTTTTAATAGAGCTTACCAGTTGCTGGTTTGCTTATTTCTTTAAATGCTATGGTTACCTTATATATTAGTAACTTTCCTATAGCTCCAAATAAATCACTCACTTGTATTATAAAACAATTACTTTCAGTAAGAGGGATTGCCAAATATAAACAAAGAAAAGCACAACCAAAACCTTGTTCTTTCAAGAACACTGAAAATAAAGCAAAAAAAGAGTCTATTTTATAATAATATATATGTATATTTTACATATCCTTGACAATAGAGGACTTAAAACAGAAACATGCAGCTTTGCTGTATTCCCTTTTCTTCTAAATGATAAACATTCAACATTTTATGGTCATTACTCTATTATGACCTAGCTTGTGGACTTTCCGTTAAATCTTAGATGACCAGAATTCAGATTTGAAGTTGAGCTGTAAACCATGACACCACTCCAACATTTCCTCTGACCCAATCCAGATAACATTCCAACATCATGAATCACCTTGGCAGTGTTTTGACTGTTGCCTTTTCTTAATTGCATTTCCAGCCTAAAGTGCTTTTATTTGACCAATCTAGTCTTTTCAGCTTTCACTTGCTAACAATAGCTGATTGCTCTCATCAAAAAATCATGTCATAATAACTAAGCACTAAACTCTTAACCTGGCTGATAGCTGCATATGATGAGCTGTTGGAACTGAAACAATCCTGCTGTGGAATACAAGTATTTAAAAAATTAGTTTAAGATAGGTAAAAAAAATCTTGTGAGCTCTCCTTTCTTTTTCAGAAAGTAATGTTTCCTGTTACATTACTAGCTGAGGCACCTTTCTTTGAGTGGATTAGCTGCAAAAGAGTAATCGACATTTCCACCAACACTTAAGTACTGGTGGACAATTTTAGACTTCACGAATAAAATTCTCTGGAAGATAAAAAACAAAGTTTTATGCACTTTTGAAGAAACATGGAAGATGATTTCTATTCTTAACAACAATATTAATTATTATGATAGGAACTACATTTTGGTACCTACTGCTCTGAGGACCATCCTGGGTGCATTAACTGATTTAGTTCTCACAACAATTCTGCCAAATAGGAATTATTTTTCTCAATTTACAGATGAGAAAACAATTCCGTAGAGAAAATTATTTTTTTTTCCCATTTCACACAGCTAACAGAAAGATTACAGATTAAATACTGTATTTTAATGGCTGTCTGTTTCCTAAACAGTTTCCATAGATTTTTCTTTATAAACATTCCTGGCATCAGGACTTAGGTAGTTCTTCCCTGTTTTGAGATGCAGTAAAAAAATCTGGCATTAGGAACAAGAAAGGCCTCAAAGGCTACTGTATAATGACCACAGAGTAGTTTAGGAAAAATTGTTTTAGTTACCTTTGGATTTAGTGATTTGGGCCACCTACTGCTAGATACTCTTAAGGTATATACCGTTCTTTAGTTTGGAAAATACAGCTTCCATAGTAAGAGCCCTAGCACACTCAATGAATTTGTTGAATTGAACAGCATTTCTATCTCTAGCAGAGATGCTTCAGCCCATATTTTGGGGTGTGTTTTGTGGGAGGCTATTTGCAGATCTGGAAATCATACTGTGTAGGTGGCTGTCAACTCTTCTGCTTGGTAATCTTGGTCCTAATGCTATACTTTTTTTGAAAAAAAATAGAAATTTTGGAGAGTAGAACAGTAGCATTCTTGTTCCTGAGGAGAAGCCATGTGAAAACCCTGCTCAAAGGACTGGTGCCTAATCAGGTAAAAGTCTTTCAAAGCAGGGGACAGAATAAGAATCCTTTTACTAGAACCAGAACTCAAAGTCATATTGGAATAGCACAGGGCTGAATTTCTGAGTTACAGGATCTTAAATTCTTAAATTCTTTTTGATTGGTGGGGTTTTTGGATGAACAGGTAGGAAGAGTTAAGTAATCTTTAAAACTAAAATCTTTGAAACTGAGTAGAAAAGCACATGAACTTGATTGCATCTGCTGACTCTTTGATATTGTGGGAAATAGGTCCTTTGAGACTGTAGGTTTGGAATTGGCTGCCCCTCTCCACTTTCATCTCCCCTTCCCCAAGCTTTTTAACTTTACATTTAATTATGTTGTTACTATTCAAGGATAGGTCAAATTTGCTCTTTTGATAAGTCTTTGTTTTCCTACCTTTTTTTCTTTGAACTATGAGGAAAAGAACAAAGGAAAGTGTTTGAAGTTGTATTTCTCTGTGTGTGTGTGTGCGTGCATGTGTGTGCACACACTGGTATGCAAACCAGAAATGAAATGGATTTGTTGTACCCATTGGTTTTTTAAAAGATCTTCCTTTTATTTTCATAAATTAAAATTATAAGCTAGGTGTCCTGAAATTTTCCTTCTTCATCATAGTCATCATTATATCATCATATTTAACAGTAGTTCTCAATCCTAGCTACACATTAGAACTACTTGGAGAAATTTTTAAAATCCTGATGCCCAGGCCACACCTCAGGCCAATTCTAACAGAATCATGGGAGTGGGACCCAGGAAACAGTATTTTACAAAATTCCCCAAGTGATTCCAAAGCAAAGCTAAGGCCGAGAACAATGCTTTACAACAATCATCATCATTTTCCATCATCAGCAGCACACAATTTTTTCTGTCTATTGTGAAAGATAGATGACACACAAGGAAAATTTCTTCAAATGGATACCTGCTTTTTAGCTCCTCACAATTTAGAATTTTAGCATTTATTTCTTCCTTTATTCAATAATATACATATTGAATAAATATTGACCAAAAGCTAGGTGCTGTGCTAGATGCTAAACATACAGTAGTAAACAAACTAGAAATACCTCTGACCTCACAGAACTTTAGTCTAGCACAATAGAAAAAAGCAGAGAAGACCACATGATGTCATCAGTTAATTTTCAACATCTGTGAACCAAGACACATATTTAAAAATTTCCAAGCTACATTCCTGATGTTGGCTGACACCCACCACCACCAACAACAAATCCCCTTCTGCATAATGCATTAAATAAATTTGTACCTCCTTATGAAATCTTGGGAAGAGAAGAAAGGTATGATATACTTTCTTCAATGCGGCAATAGTCATGTGAAAAATACTAAATAAAAACCTGAATCTTTTGTTCACTGACTATATACAGTTCTATATCCTTGAATATATTATAAGTGGTTATTTAGAGGCATTAAAATAGTTATTTCAGCTGGAAAGTACATTAGATTGATCTATAAAACAGAGACACATAGAACATAATTAAATTAGCAAAAATGTTAGAAGAACTTACAGTAAACATAAAGCTTTTCTTTTTTAATCTAATGAAATTGTTCTAATTGATCTTTTTAAAAAGTTTTTATTATGTTTCCTGGTCAAATATCATTAGCATATAATAAAGGTATCATGTGGCACACATCTGTGTCAAAATTACTGTGGGCTTTGGGGTTCCCTCGCTGGGACTAATACATAGTTGAGCTAATTAGTCTTCTATTGTTCTTTGAACAGTGAGGCCAATGAGATATTCTTATTTAGAATGGCAACATAAGAATTCTTTTTCCTCCAGTGGTCATATTTCATAGGAGGTAGTTTTTGAACATGAAATTTTAAAATCAGGTATCTTTTAATATAGTTAATTTATAGGTAATTATAGGACAATATATGCACATAGTAAACTATGAATGCTAGAACATTAATGAATAAATTGTAACGAATTTCTTGTCCCTTTATTGAGCATTATAACACTAAAAAAAAAATCTGTAACAATTTTGATGGTTATGGCTGATGCACTTTTGACTGTTACAATTTTAAGGATAACTTTAGTCAGCTGGAAAGCATATGTTAAAAGGGAATAGCTCGAGTGTAACAAATTCTTGCTTTTGTCTTCCAGTGAACTGCACTGTGAAAGGACACAAAATGCTTATGTATTGCCTGAGAGAATTGCAGGTGTATCTGTTGAGTAACTGAAAACCTCTTTCTACGACCAGAAATATTAAAAAATTGGAAAAGCCTGTTATTTTTTAAAACAAGTGAAACAAGTTATTTGGTTTAAAAAAAAACAGTTTCTTTGTAAGAATATACATTTTTCATGTGAGTTGTCCTGGTAGATTTTCTAAAAGCTGATGTTAGAAGTCAAATATTGCTACATGAAGGAATTTATGAATTTTTGACTTCATGTGTGAAATGAAGTGCAACTAAAGCACATTTTAGAAGAAAAATTCAAATTTAAGAAATGAAGTTATTTATTATTTGTATCTTATCTATTAAAAGTCTTCATTACAAAATGAGAATGGTTTATTGCTTCACTCTTGCATTGCTTTTCAATGAAGCTACTTTAGCAATATTTGATGACCCTTCTTCTACCTTCTCCCCTTAGTTAAGTTGAAAAATTCTACTCTGTATTTTACAGTTTTATGTGTGTGGTGTGTGTGTGTGTGTGTGTGTGAGAGAGAGAGAGAGAGAGAGAGAGAGTATGAGACAGGTCACTGCTTTCAATTTAAGGAGTGTTTTCATGCAGTTGAGATATCAAAATATCTGTACATAATGCCAACTTTCACTAAAGGTCACATTCTGAGAAAAAAATGTACAGAATAACACCATATGTTCTCTGTTTCACACAGTAGAGCTTTGCTTAGATAGCCATTTTATTGCTTAGGTATAAGTGTGTGTGTGTGTGTGTGAGAGAGAGAGAGAGAGAGAGAGAGAGTATGAGACAGGTCACTGCTTTCAATTTAAGGAGTGTTTTCATGCAGTTGAGATATCAAAATATCTGTACATAATGCCAACTTTCACTAAAGGTCACATTCTGAGAAAAAAATGTACAGAATAACACCATATGTTCTCTGTTTCACACAGTAGAGCTTTGCTTAGATAGCCATTTTATTGCTTAGGTATAAACATCTTTGGTAAAAGTTGTCTTTGTTTATAATGAAAAACATACTCATCCAAGAACTTAGGGTAGTATATGTTACTTAATTTGACAATCATTAAAATGTGAATAACTGGCTCTTTGGGAAAAATGCATTTTGAATATCTTAATTTTTTACAAAAATTAAAAACAATGCAATAAATTGCTTCTCTTTGTTTAAGTGGGTAATGATGTTCTGGTTCAGGTGCTTTAAATTTTTAATACTGATTTCCAACACCTGACAGATTAATTTAGCATACCTTTCTCAATTGCCTTTCCTTTCAGTATTCATTTTCCTCTTCCCCTTAGCCATAATTTCTCTAGATTTTTCTTCCATCCTTTACATCTTTTCCTTGTTTCTCCCCTAACTACCTAAATGAAAACAAGGTTAAATTAGTTAAGGCAAATTCATTTTTAATTCATATTTTTATTTGAGACATATATTTTTCTAAGCAATAAATTACCTTTACTGTCTTAAATCCAGAAAATAATTGGTTCATTTATATGTTTGGGGACAGAGTGCATATATCTATGACATTCCACTGGAATATTAAATAAGAAACCTATGATTTCTTTAGATTCTAAATTCTTGCTTCAAATGATTGCAGGTGTGATCATGTGTAAAACTTAATTTGCAAAATTCACTTTCTACCCACTAGAAAATAAACCCAGAACCATTTTCTTATTCTTGGTGGATCCATTGCCTTTTTTTTGTACAAGATAAAATACACTTAGTAGATAGAGAAAATTATGTAATTATTTTTCTGGACTGATATTCCTCCAAAAGATTGTAATTTATTACCATAATGTATTAAAATATATTAATAGACGATATAGTTTAGCTGGATCTTTGAATTTTAAATCATGGTCTGTACAATTACAGGTGGTGTATTAATGTGCAAATTTGTCATTCATTTTTTTCAAGAAAACAGCCAGAACCACAAAATAATATTATAGTTTATCTTAATACCACTTACTAGCTTTCTGTACTTCATCAAAATCAGCCAACTCCTTCAAAATAAAATAGAAACAGAAAATATGACACGTCAATACTGGACTTTCCAGCAGAGAATGAATCGTTTTTAATTTGAACAAGGAATTAGACAATGTCAACTAATTAATTAGAGTTCACCTGTTATTAAAAATAAATCAGCTAGAATAATTTTACAAATTGACATACAGGTAATTATAAGTTATGTGTTAAAGTAGGTAGACAGATAAAACTTACTTTTCTCTGTAATATTCATGCAAATCTCAAAAGTTACTCTCACATCTGGCCATCAGCACTCACTATCAACTTCCCACTAAACTCCCATTAAAAAATTCCCACTGAAAAAGCATGAGCTCAGTTGGCAAAAAGAAATAGCAACATTGCCCAAAAGTAATAACAATATTGAGAATAAAGTCTGATTGGTGCTCTAACACAACAATCTATACGAATTCATGAGCAATTATAAGGCACATTGTATCACCCAAATTATATTAGTCACCCCAGATTGTCTTGGCCCTCTCTCTTCCTGGACCAGTTTGACTTCACTTGGGATAGCCAAAAAGTCATTGGCCTTTAAGAGGGTGCCAGGCCCTCCTCTTGGCCACATCTGTGTAGCCAGGCTGACCAGTCTGACCAGGCTGACCAGGCTGACTCAGCCTTTTGGTTTTCCCTGTCAGTCCTGAAACTAAATAAAATACACATGTCAGGTTGTAGGATTTGGCATCCTGAACAGCTACCAAAGATTCCTGTGATGCAACCTGAAAGTGTGGTAGAGTTAAGTTCCTCGTGAGTAACCTTTGTCCAAAGGGAAGCAAGAGACAGGAAAGGGTATGCAAATAAATCCCCCCTTTTTCTTCCATCCCATGGACTCTCCAAAAATGTTTCTCCATAGAGCTGTCTTGAGACTTTCAACATACCCAGCACAGATACCTGCCGAGGGACCTGCAAAGGAACCGCTGCAGTGAAGCCATGGTCAATGCACTAATGCATCACTTTGCCCTACTTTGCATCCTTCTATACTTACCTTTCCTCATACATCATTCTTGCTGTCCTGGGTTAATGCAGCCCAAGTAATGTCTGTCTCAGGATCTGATTTCTAGAGAATCTGAGATCAAAGATACATGGAGCTTGACTCAGTAAAACACAATCAGCCATTCCTAATTTGATACACCTGGCTTCATATTATAAAGCAAAAAATTTCTTTCTGAATAAAAGGAACAACTACCTCCAGACTGAAATTTTCAGAAAATGTATTAAATGGATAATTGGGAAAGTGTTCTGCTGACATATGAGACAGCCAGAATTAGGATCCACCCTGACTGTACATCTTTCAGAGAGAGAGAGAGAGAGAGAGAGAGAGAGAGAGAGAGAGAGAGAGAGAGAGAAGGAGAAAGAGCAAATCCGTGAGAACACCTGGACAGATGTGGAAAGGGTAAGAGAGTAGGAAGAACTGTCAGTAGCAAACTGGGTTAAGGATACAATAATCAGCACAAGTAAACCTGTAAAGATGGAATAAAAAAACATGAATAACTCTGATAGAAGAATATGTTGGAAATTGCAAATTTTCATGTATACCTTATGTTCAGAATGACAGAAACTAGCAAGTAGGGAGACTGAAAGAGTTCATCTCTGAAGACAATTATTAGAAAACTTGTAAAGAAGTGAGAATTAGAGTGGGAGCTGAGCATGCAGATTTTCCCTTGAGATGCAGCTTAGAGAAGGATATTTGTCACAGAAGAAGAAAACAAGACACAAAGCAATTCACACACTGTATCTGATGGGAGATACTGTATTGAATATAGTGCATCATTTTGGGAGATATCCTAAATTTTAAAAAAAGAAAACAAAACTTCCAACATCAGGGCCCTGAACTGAGGAAAGAAGTAATGAGAAGCCGTATGTAGAACACAGAAGCAGAAAATACCTCTGAAATTTATCTAATGAATGGTCCAGAAGAAAATTTCAGAAAAATCGTTGGCATGTGAAATAGAGTACAAGCCATGGCACTTGTAAAGGAGAACTGGGATTCATAAAGAAAAAACTGAATTATATTAAAAGGCAACAGGATGAGAGGGAAAGGCAAGATATGGTAAGGAAGAATTGCAAGAAATTAAAATGCAGTCCTGAGCCGAAGCGACACTGCAAAAACTTTAATCAGCGATAAAAAGGATGTATTTAAACAGCTCTCCAAGTCATCAAAGGCAAATAAAACATACATGAAATAATAATAAATAAAGTGATATATATTTAACAGCAAGAACGAAAAGCCAACATATAGATAATTTTGTCTGAAGAAGAAACTAGAACAAGTGAAAAAGATAGAGTTTATAAAATATGAGAACAAATCTTCAAGCCAAAGATAGATCATGATACAGATTGAAAGACGGTCATTGTATTCCAAACCAAGTAAATTCAGAGACACCTAGACATATTCTAGTTAGTGTTTTGACCATTAAAAATATAAATAATTCAATCATAATTCAAAAGGAACTCGGATTACCTAAAAAGAAACAAAATAATGTAGCATTCAAATTCTCTTCTGCAAAACTAAATTCCTGAATATTATGGAATGATAGATAAGGAATTTGTAGCATAAAAACAATTATAATCCAAGATTTTTGTAAGCAACAAATTGTCATTTATTAGCAAAGGCAAAAGAATAATATACTCAGATTTCAAATGCACAAAATATGTGCAAAAACATAGCATTAAAATTACATGAAGATTCATTCCAATTGACCATAAGATGAATCAAAGTTAAGAGCTTAAAAATTGTGAAGACATGGTGTGCCAGTTATTAAGCTTGTCTCTCAGCTCTGAACCCAACTTTCTGTAACCTGCTTTATGATTCTGGGGATGGGATTCTGAAAACATTTCTTCATTGTCAGATGGCTCACTGGCTGGTAATACCACTGGATGGTACTAGAGAGAGACTGTGGGGCAGAGCGCGGAGAAAAGACTTGCTTCTTCCTGCTTGCTTATTGTTCCTGTTGGCACCTCTCAGAAACATTCCTTCCTGGTGAGACTTCCTCAGAGGCCTGCATCCCATCCTTGGTGGGATCCCTCCCCTAAGCAAATGGAGCACTAGCAGATGTCAGGAATGCCATCTCCTCAGAGATCAGTGTCCCAGCTCTGCAGGTTCAGTTATTCCCAGCATCTTTCTTTTGTTCTCCCAGTTTAGGATCAATTTCTATTTCCTGCAGTTACTAATTCACATTGCCTCAGTGTTCTTGTTTGCTTATTTCATCCTCCTGTACCTGTTTAGCTACTTTTCCTACATTAAATTCTCTCAGTTAAAATAACTAGTGTGGTTTCTGTGTTGCCGACTGAACTCTGACTAATATAGTGCTTGGTATCATGTTAGAATGGGATTCGTTTATTGTATTTTTGATCTTGAATTTAGTGCTGAAAGTGCCTCAGTCAAGACCATACACCCCCTAACCCACCTCATAGATAAGGAAGCCTCCGAATGGTGGCCTCTAGATGGGAAAGGTAGATATACATATGAGCCCAGGGAACCCGAGTCCTTGACTGAAACTCCCTCTAGGAAACTGTAATGCACTGGCTGTGCACCAAGCCTGTTATGGGGAGGGCAGCTTTCCCCCAAGAAGTCAGCTAAAGAGAGTTATTGTAATTGTCTATAGGTGGGCCTGAAAGATCACACATAGGATTTTGGCCTGGAGCTGAACTTTTCAGAGTCATCTTGATCCTCCCAAGATAGATAAGCCAGACATCTGGTTGCAGATTGGTTACATGCCTTCCATCTCAACTAGGGCAGAAATCTGCACTAATTAGAATACACACTTGTTTTGGATATGAATTTTTTCCTTGCCCACAAAGTTTCTACAAGCACCATTATCCACAGATTTATGAATGCCTTATTCATTTCCATGGTACAAGGGACATTAATCCTGGGCAAAGAACTCATTTCATAGCAAAATAAATGTGGCAGTGACTCATGTAGATGGAATTCACTGGTATTACCATGAACCTCTTCACCCCGAAGCAGGTGGCTAGATAATATAATGGAATGATCTCTCAAAGATCAAGTTATGGCACTAGTGGGGCAATAGCAACCTGACTTTCTGAGAGATTGATCTTATAGGATGCAGTTAACATGCAGAAACAAACACAAATTGGGATGTTTCTCTCCATGTATAATATGAAAATCCAGGAATCAAGGGGGTGGAAGTAGAAGTGGGGGCCTTCCTTATTAAACCTTAAAACACACTTGCAGAAATTTTGCATCCTGTCCCCAGTTTTGAGCTCTGCTTATTTAGGGATCTTAGCTTTAAATGGAGAAATGCTTTCTCCCAGGGAAAACAGGAATGGCACTGACTGTAAGCTGAAAATAGCAATGAGTACAAGAAACAGTTAAAGATTGAAATGATTAGATTATAAATCTGGGTCTAAAACTAAATGTAATACAATAATTACTCTTTAATGACAATTTATGTTATTTGTAAATATGTAATACCTATGATCAGTACCAGAAATACTGGTAGTATCATCAAGCTTGTGCATATATGTGGGGAGTTACTGGGGAGAGAGTAAAATTTTCCTAAATAAAGAAAACTCAAACATTTTTGTGATGATGACAATCAAATAAGTTTTAAAATGCTCTTGCAAACTTTGATACCTTTTAGAAGGATTAAAATTAGAATACATCCTCTAAAGCATTGGTAAAAATTTTAAAAAGGAAAAGAATGCTTATGTAAAATGAGAAAAGTTATAAGTAACAAATAGCTTTACAAGTTGAAAATATAAAAGATTAACATAAGTCAAGGTATATCCTCTACATTACAAATGAAATTAATTCTAAGATTATATTTTAAAAATTAGATTCTATTACATGTTATTCTTTAAACATTCTTACAAACACAGAAATTTAAAGTAATACAATAGTCATACTCTATCAGGCAAGCATAATCAAAAACAAAACTTGTTGATATTACATTGAAAGTACAATATGATAAATGGGACAGTCACTTTATCTTGTGAACAGTATAATCAAAATTAAGATATGACTGTCATTAACCATTGCAAGCCAAAGAATATAAATATATTTTTAATATTAATATATACTCATAATA
Source organism: Galeopterus variegatus (assembly GCF_000696425.1). Lineage (NCBI taxonomy): Eukaryota > Metazoa > Chordata > Mammalia > Dermoptera > Cynocephalidae > Galeopterus > Galeopterus variegatus. The sequence continues at coordinate 468,483 of NW_007726152.1, read as the reverse complement.
TGATAAATATCATATAGGATATATCCATAATATGCACATTTATATAAATATAAAACTTTTAGGCATGCAGAAAATTAAGTAACAGAAGTCATTAATGCACTTTTCAGTTTTTTCAAAGAACCAGATTCTGCCTCTGTTGATCCCCTTCTGGGCATTTACTTTTTATTTTGTTAATTTCTTTCTTGTACATATTATCTCTCCCCTTCTACTTTATTTAGATTTATTTTGACCTCATGTATATAAATTCATCAGGTGACCTCATTAATTTTTAACATTTCCTTATTGTTTAATATATGCATTTAATGCAATTATTTCTCTGTACGTATATCTTCTGCTGTATACCCCAGGTTTTAAATGTAACATTTTCTGTCTGGTTTTCAGATTGCATAATTTCTTTGATTTTGGCTACAAGATTATTGATCCCATCTTCTGTCTTCTCTAATCTGTTGTTAAGCCCATAAGTAAGTTAAAGAAAGTTTTATTTGGTGCTTCCTTATATTTTTCATTTATCTGCTGAGATTTCCTTTTGACCATATTTCCTTTATATATTTAAAATTACTTATAATAGTTTCTTTAAAGTATTTCCAGCTTGTTTCAATGTCTGAGCCTCTTAGAGTAGGTTATTGACTGCTTTTGTTTCTTGACCATGGGCCACATTTTCCTGTTTCTTTGCATATATAATAACATTTATTGTATACTGAATATTAGGGTAATACATTGTAGCAATTTTGGATTCTGCTATCTACTTCTAAAGAATATTGATTTTCATTCTTGTAGGGAGACCAATAACCAGCTGATCACAGTGCACATGTGTAGGTTTGGTTTCATGCTTTGTTAGGCAGTTCTTTCTCAAGCCCCTCTAAATTGTCAGGATCCAAACTCAGAGTACAACATCTTCTGAAATTCCTTAGAGAATTTTAGGCCTTTGTTATTTAGGCTTTGTTAGAACATGTCTAGAATAGGTTGTGCTGTAGGGTGTGATCTTTGCTCATCAAGTGTGGCCTTTCTGGTTTTCAACTGGTTTCTGCCTGTGTTAGAATTGGCCTGAAATTCTACCACTCTCTAGTACTCATATCTGTTTCTCTCTTAGACTCATAGCAGCTGCTCCTTTTAAGCCTTGTGTATTCTGGTTCTGTGCATGTGCCAAGGACTTCTCAGCCAAAGACTTACAGGGAGCCCCTAAGTGAGCTTCTGCCTTCCCCTACTCCCAAGCCCTGCATAGCTTCCACCCCTTCAGTTCCCTGCCCTACAAATTCCAGTCACTTTAGCTACCTCAGACTTGGATCTCTTCCTCCTCATCTCAGGAGAACTGCCATGCTCTGCCTGAATTCCAGCTCCCTGTGCTGGGAAACCAGGAAATTATTGTGTGGCCTATTGTCCTATGCTTGAAAGAGTTACTTCATGTATTTTTTCTTGTTTCATAGTTGTCTTTCATGGCAGAACTTGTTCAGTTCCTCTGTTCTGCTGAAGCAGGTAATTACTATAAGTAACTTTTATTTTCTTCTTTTTCTTGCTTATTGACATTTTCTTATTGAACATATGTAATATTTATGGCTATATGTTTTAAATTACTTCAAAAGAAAATATTTTTCAAGTCAGAAGAAGAAAATGAAATGTCCTATTATATTTTACAGAGATTAAAGAAACAATTTCGTTTTAAACTTTCTTTCTCAGACAATCAGACAATATCATAGCCTCATTAAAGCATGTTTTTATTTTCCAGCTTTGAATTTTGCTGAACTACAATAGAACTTGAAAGATGATTAAAAAGAAAAGAAAAACTTGGAAAGGGACAATGAATATTTCAAATCCTCCCCACCCAGAATACACCGATACTAAACCAGTTGCTTAAATACAGGGGTATTTCAAAAACTTCACGGAAAGATTTGTGCTATCTTTTAATTCTGTCTTTCCACCAACTTTTTCAAGTACACTTGTGTATGATTTCTTTTTCTGATGTCATGAATTCTAGGATTATAAATTTTAAGAATTTTGTATGTAGTGTTAAAATATACTCTGACATACTAATAGGGCTAATGATTTCTAAGACAATATACATCATTTACTGAGTACCTGTGCTGTATATACTATATGCGCATTATTTTATTTAATCCTCATTACAACTACCAAATATAGGCAAATTTATACCCGTTTTAGTCCTATGAGAAAACAAGCTTAGGACAGTGAAGGAAGCTACTAAAAATTCTTCCTTTTGGCAAAGTAATCACATCCTTCCAGACAAATACTAGAATCGATATCTTTATGTGCACCTGCACAAAAGGGGTAAGGGGGATGCTCACTTACAATAATACCTTCAACTCACTCTCAGTGTAGTCTTGTTTATTCGATGTATTCAATATTCCAAATGATGCTTATAGAAGCTTCATTATATTTATACTTATCGAAAGTACATAAGTGATAAAATTATTTAAGGAACTGTTCTAAAACTTAGGCATTAAAGCAATGACCTCACCCATTCTTCTATCACTTTATCCTCAATATATCTTACAGGTGGCTTTGATTATTTTATTTGTTACAAGCTATGTGGTATGTCTCAGGATGAACAATATGCTTTGGATTCTAAAACCCCATTAGAAACAGAAGCACCAGTCTTCCAAAGCAAATTTGTCCTCACTATACAGGTAAATATCCCTACATGTGCAAAATTCAATGATTATTTGAACCAGGGGGAATTAAAGAGTCATTCTGGATGTGATTATTTAGAGAAACCTGAATAAATAAAGCCATCTCAGTTAGTGGGAAACCTTAAATATCCAGTTCCCAGACGAGAAGTCATTAAAATTTCTTCTGACTTCGGCTAACAGAATAAAAAAAGAATTAGAGAAAATAATTTTAAATATTTTTAGAGCCTACATTAATTGGACAGTCTATGACATACTATTATGGCCAGCCCCATTTTATTGGCCATGAAACCGAACACTAAATGTTATAATGTACTTGGGGTCACATAGCTCGGAGGAGATAGATCTAAGAGCTGGGTCCAGGGGTACTGATTTTCAAACTTGTTCTCTTAACCACTATGCTGTACTACCTTCAAACTGATTAAACACAAGAAACAATACTTTAAGAGAATTTATTTCTTTTTAGTTGTCTGTTTATGTGTCCACTGAAAAAAATTCCAACCTAATATTGGTGGACACCCTGGTTGTGAGGCTTCCAACTTCTGGTGATTTTTTTTTTTTTTTTTAGGCAGTTATTTGCAAAGCGTTTTTCCCATTGGTATCCTGCCCTTATTTCTAGCCTCATTTCTTACTAACATTGTCCTACTTTGAGCCCTCTGAGAGCTTCATGGAACCTGTTCTCCAAAAAAGCTTAGAGAGGGCTGGTATTTAGCCTTGATTTGTTCTTGCTTTGAAGGTGTTTTAGGTTTGAAAATGTTCAATTATGTCATGAATGGGGAAACCTCTCTTAGGACTGGAAGGGAAAAAATAGTGATTTTTAATTTTTTACTCCTCAAAACAAGGAAGAAAGAATAAGATTATTTTTCAATTAAAGGCTCTATCTTGGCCTAAGGATTTCAGATATTCAGCCTCTAAAGAATTTGGCTTCCCAGGAGTAGGAATGCTAAATTTAAACTATAGAATTCACCTGAATTAAAGCAAATTAGTAAAATGTATAATTTTACTGGATTTATATAGTTTTATTTTGGTAGAGATTTAGTTATACGCACTTGCGTGTTTTCTATGAGCCATAGCCACACAGTCATTTCCATTACATTAACTGGATACTGAACACTTCTTTGCATCACGATAGCGGTTGTTTCAATTAAATTAATCCAAGCCAAATCACACTGATTCATTTGGGAAACAACAGGGTGACTTACCAGTGAAAAAACAGAAAAGTTAAAGAAAAAAATTTGTAGATCTGTTGGGGAGGCATTATGTAATTAAATAAGGCATTAACATCGATATTGTTTAGAAAAAACCCAATAAACCCGCACACTGAAAGAAAGTTGTATTTGGATATCAGAGCGCATTTGCTTCTCTGCCTAGGTAGGTGGTCTTTGATCGCTTTTTCCTTTGTTGTCTCATTCAGCCAATCAATGCACCTCTGCTGGGTTTGCCTTGCCTCTGCTCTCCAGCGTCTCACCTGGAGTTGCTAAATTTATCCTGGCAGAGGCGGGTAAAAGTTGAGACTCCTTAGTAATCCGTCTTCTCATACTTCAGATCACATGGCTAGTATGGTGACCATATAATGGGACATCCAAACATAGAGATTCTGTCTAGGACAGATGATAAAGAGAATGGAACTCTGGAATAAATGGCAAAACCAGGACTGTCCTGGGCAAACCCTAGAGTTTTACCTACAGTTTTGCCTTGTCCCTGCATCTCCCTTACCGCCAATATCCAGAATCTGGTTCGTTTAATGTCAATGACTAGATACTTATGTTACTTCCAAGGCATAGTTCTTGCCATCTCCACCATGATGGCATAATCCACTGTTGGGAAAGTAGAATAATTTAATCAAGCCCCCTCACCTCGGGACAGATTGGGGGTAGTGAAGCATTCTTTGTGGGCAGGTTGTGTGCCTGTTCTGAGCAGCCACTGTGGCTGGAGTTTTACTGCCTCAGGCCGTCGCTGCACCAGCAGCCATACCTTTCCAACCTGCATCTTCCAAGGACTTGTTTGCCGGTTACCTAGCTTATAGACCTGCGTGTAAGGGGTCTGGGGACCCAGCCTGGCATGTGTTGGGTATGGTGACCCAGCCTGGCCTGTGAAGAGTTTGTGACCCAGTCTGGAATGAGCTTGATGGGTCTGTGAGCTCTAGACCCAGCCCTAGCTCGACCATTGGCCCAGTTGGGGCAGGATTACAGGCAGGTAAAAGAGCTCAACAACGGGTGTGGCCAAGTAGCTTTACAAGTAGGTGTCACAGGGTTAGTAGTTCTACAATCAGTGACATTGGCAGGATTCTGACATTAGCCGGAGCCGGAGCCCCACCTCCATGAACACTGAACTTTTGTCTTGACCTTTACTCTCAAATTTGGTTCAGTTATCCTTTACGTTTAGTGCCAGCATCCTGCCCTGAACCTCAGCCTAAGAGCATAACATCCTTCTGTAAACCCAATAGTTTTCTGCTCTTGCATTAAGAACTTTATATTTAAACACCAACACAGAGGCTGTCCCCCTTGAAAGTAAATGCTACTTGCTGCCTGACTGGTCATGTGCCTGAGGTTTGGAGCACTGTGCATTCTGGGTTTCCTCTGTTACTGTACTCTGTGAACCTCCTGGCACTCTGCTGTCTCACCTGGGATTCATGATGTGGACTGGTTTGTTAATGATAACACATGCTATGCTTCTGGGTCTTTTAGACCATTGTAACTCTATTTCTGGAGTAAGACTTTTCAGGTAAGTTGTTTCCTTGACTCTTGCCCTTCATTTTAAAGTACGTTTATATTAAATATTACTCTCTTTCATGCTCCATTCATGGCCTTTGTAGCCTTGAGCGGCCCCTCATTCTGCTTAGCAAAAGGCCAAATTTAAGGACCTTCTCTGTTCACAACACTGTGGTAATCATTAGAGACTACTATAAACAACTATACGCCAACAAGTTTGAAAACCTGGAGGAAATGGATAAATTTCTGGACACACACAAGCTCCCAAAACTGAGCCATGAAGACATAGAAAATCTGAACAGACCAATAACAATAAAGGAGATTGAAGCTGTTATCAGAAAGCTTCCAACAAACAAAAGCCCAGAGCCAGATGGATTCACAGCAGAATTTTACCAAACATTCAAAGAGGAATTGACACTGATTCTCTATAAACTATTGTAAAGAAACAGAGGCAATTCTCCCAAACTCATTCTATGAAGCAAAACCAGGTAAAGATATAACCAAAAAAGAAAACTACAGGCCAATATCCTTGATGA
>NW_007726152.1:461689-462123 GCF_000696425.1 Galeopterus variegatus | reverse complement strand
ATGCAGGAGAATGAAACTAGACCCATACCTTTCACCATACTCTAAAGTCAACTCAAAATGGGTTAAGAATTAAATATACACCCTGAAACAATAAAACTTCTTAAAGTAAATGTAGGAGAGACACTTTAGGAAATAGGTCTGGACACAGACTTCATGAATAAGACCCCCAAAGCACGGGAACCAAAGGAAAAATAAACAAATGGGATTATATCAAACTAAAGAGCTTCTGCACAGCAAAAGAAATAATTAACAGAGTTAAAAGACAACCAACAGAGTGGGAGAAAATATTTGCAAAATATACATCTGACAAAGGATTAATATCCAGAATGTACAAGGAACTCAAACAACTTTACAAGAAAAAAACTAGTAATCTGATTAAAAAATGGGCAAAAGAGCTAAGTAGGCATTTCTCTAAGGAAGATATACAAATGGCC
>NW_007726152.1:449759-460689 GCF_000696425.1 Galeopterus variegatus | reverse complement strand
CACACACACACACACACACACACACACACACACACACACACACACAAAACCCGGGTGGGGGGGAAGAAGACTTAACAACTACAACTCCTTGAAGTTGATACAACAAGCAAACAGAAAGGACACTGTTGGGTGGGAGGAGGGAGAGGGAGGAGGGAGGGGGGTTTTGGTAATGGGCCACAATAATCAACCTCATTGTATATTGACAAAATAAAATTAAAAAAAAAAACAAAAACACAACGCTGTGGTAGACATAATTTGGAATATAAAGATACATATAGACTCACTCATAGTAGGGTGAATTACAAGAGACTGGAAGCAGGATTTATAACAATTACATTACCCCAGGCGAAAGATAAGACCAAAATGGAGATACTGAAAGTTGGGACTTAATTTTATATAGGCGTTATATCAGTTAAATTTCACTGATAGTAAGCAACATAAATCAACTCTGAAAATTTAAGTGAAAAAAGGGCTTGTTGGAAGAATATTGGAGTACTATGTAGAATGGAAGGAAGAGGTGTATAACCTGTAATACTCTGGCCCTTAGCCTTTCAAGACTGAGGCCCTCATTCCCCAGGTGCTGGCTATGTTGGAAGTTGGCAGCTCTCAACTGGCAGCTCTCAACTGACCCCTCTCTGGGAATTGAGCTTAGCTGAAAGGAGCTGCCTTGCCAGGGGCATGACCTTGATTAATTTCATGCCATGGCCTAACATCTTTGGCTATGTTCAGTTCTCATCCCACGACATTTTGATGGGGGAATATATCTTTTTATCTTTGTCCCCTGGCCTCAATTTGGGACACCTCTGAAGGGCTATTCTAGCTCCACAGTTGCTGAAGACTCTGTTACAACTATGTAGCAACCCAAACTCTCTTTCTTCCCAATCCGCTTTGCTTCTCTCCCTTACAGGTAGTTGTTAATACCAAAAATAATCTCGTGGGGGGATAGAGTTGATTTACAGCTTAACTGGTAATGCTCTATCTTCACCTCTAGTAATACTTGGATTCTTGGCCGAGACTAATGCAGTGGAATATATCACATGCTGTTAAAAGTCTGACACTTCCCTGCCAACTCCCAGGGTCAGTTTTTTTACTGATGGTTTCCAAATGGCTTAGCTGGTTAAGCAGCCTGGTTTCTGAACCAAATGCTTGCCCATAATTGCTTTATTTTATGGCACTGTATCTTTTGCCTTTTAAATAAGAGTTTTACATGAGTATGCTCTGTGGAGTCTGTGAGCCCTTAAAATATGTGTACACAGGAAATCTTTGCAATTCCTCAATAAACTCCCCACATGCAGATCTCAGTCTCAGTGTCTGGGTTCCTGTGGAACCCTGACCTGTGAAAACAATGAACTTTTGGAAAGCGTAGTAATTGGATAGCTCTGGAATTTTCAATAGCAGGAAAATGGATATTGTCAATCTGTGGTTCTTTAAACTTTTTGTCTTCTATATTTTTGTTGTGGGTTGAATTGTATATTCCAAAATTCATATGTTGAAGTTCTTGCCCCTAGAATCTCAGAATGTGAGATTATTTGGAAATAGGGTCATCAAAGGTATAATTAGCAAAGATGAGGCCATATTGGAGTAGGGTGGACCCCTAGTCCAGTATGACCAGTGTTCTTATCTAAAGGGGAAATTATGACACACACAACCAGAATGTCAAGTGAAAACAAAAGTAGAATTCAGGGTAATGCAGCAGAAGCCAAGTAACACCAAAGATTGACAGTGAACCACCAAAAACTGGGAAAGAGGCATGGAGCAGATTTCTTCCTCTCAGCCCCCAGGAGGAGCTAACCCTGCCATCACCTCCATCTCGGACTTCTAACCTTCAGAACTGTGAGATAATGCATTTCTGTTGGCTTTGCCACCCAGTTTATGTGACTTTGTTGTTAAGGCAGCCCTAATAAACTAATAGAGATTTTGCTTAAAATTCAATTCCCTAGGAAGCTAATTCTGATTTGTCTACTGATCAGACAAACAAAAAATTAGCTACACCAGGAGACAAGGTAGCAAAGAGTATCAAAAATGACTTTGAGGTTTTAGACCTATATTGATTAGGAGGAGGATATTTTCCCTAACTGGAAAATTGAACACTGAAATTAACACAAGTTTTATGAATAAAAAAAAAATGTTTAATATATTTGACTTTGTAGTAGTGATGGAGCATCTATGTGGAGATGCCAACAAGAAATTAAAAACATGGGTTTAGAGCCTGAGAAAGAGGCTGGGATTAGAGATATGCATATAAGAATAATTTTTATAGACATCACTTTTGAAGAAATTGGATTATTGATCGTTAGCTGTGGGCTGGACCAGGAGTGAGCCCAACTGTAACTTAGAGGTTGTACCATAGCAGAGCTGTGATGGTCTCTGTGGGCAGTGCTGGAGGAGTTGGAGAGAAGCAACCACTGCTGGACAGTAGTTAAAGTTTTCAGGCGAGCTAGGGAAGAGGGAAATTTACCAAAACAGTTCAGGTGCCAAAGTTCAGGCAAGAAATAATGTGGACTCCAAGGACCTAGAGCCAAGGCCAAAAGCATATTATGGAGAGAAAAATTAAGTAGAGAAGCCACATTAAAATCTAGTTGGTGCCAAGACAATTATTTCACTGGGGGAAAGAATAGTCTTTTCAACAAATGGTGCTGAGATAACTGTATATCTACATGCAAAAGGATAAAGTTAGACCACTGCATCACACCGTATATAAAAATTAACTCAAAATAGATCAAAGACCTAAACATAAGAGCTAAACTTATTAAACTCTTAGAAGAAAGCATAGGCATAAATTTTTATGACTTTGGATTAGGGAATAGTCTCTTAGATATGACAATAAAAGCATAAGTAACAAAAGCAACCAAATAAATAAGACAAAAATTTGAAATATTTTGTAATTTAAAGGACACTGTCAAAAAGTGAAAAACAATCCATAGAATTAAAATAAGGGCAAAGGATCCAACTAGACATTTCTCCAAAAAAAGAGATACAAACAGCTAATTAGGCACAAGAAAAGCTGCTTACATAATTAGCCACCATGGAAATGCAAATCAAAATGAGACTCTACTCATGTGAACTAGAATGAATATAATAAGAAAGAAATGCAATAATAATTGCTGAGGAGGACATGGAGAAATTGAAACGCCTATAAATTGATAGAAGGTGCAGTTGGCTTTGGAAAACAGTCTGGCATTTCCTTAAAAGGTTAAACAGAGTTACCATATGACTAAGTATTTCCACTCCTAGATGTATACTCATGAGAAATGAAAACATGTCCACACAAAAACTTATTCACAAATGTTTGTCACAGCTTTATTTATAATAGCCAGAAAATAGAAACAACCCAAATATCTGTCAACTAATAAAGGGATAAACAAAATGTGGTATATCCTTACAGTGCAATATTATTTGGCAATAAAAAGAAATGAAGTTCTGATTCATGCAACATGAATGAAATTTCAAACATTACGCTAAATGAAACTCACAAAGGATGACGTATTGTATGATTCCATATATATAAAATGTCCAGAGTAGAGAAATCTAAAGAAACAGAAAGTAGATTAGTGGTTGCTTAGGAGTGGTGGGGGTTGGGGAGTGAGATGGGAAATTATGATTAAGAAGTGTGGCATTTCTTTCTGGAGTGATGGAAATGATATAAAAATCGATTGTGCTGATGGTTGCACAACTCTGGGTTATACTAAGAACCATTGAATTATGTACTTTAAATGGATAAATTACATAGCATATGAATTATATCTCAATTAATCTGTTAAAAAATCTAGTCAAGGATGGAGTTGTGGTGAACATAGACATGAAGAGCAGGTTTCAGGAATGGGATCCAGTTTTACCTGTGTGAAGCATCAGGATCAAAGAGACACCAAAGGCACAGCTTTATGTTACTAGTTGACAAGGAAAATGTAAGAAAATATCTTTTCCCTACCAGGGATATACAACTACTTTAATGAGGAGTCTCAGCAAACATGAAAAGATTTTATTTTTCTAAATAAATGTCAGCTGTTCTATATTGAGCCCCCTCCCTCTTTTCTCTCCTTAATAACATCTTAGGCAGATTCCATAACTCGTCTGCAATTTTTTGGCTATTAGAACAGTCAAATTCTTGTGTTTAAGAAATAGTCCTTTATGTTTAAAATTTAAATTCATGGTGGTATGGACATTTTCACTACATTGATTCTTCCCATCCATGAACAAGGAATGTCTTCCCGTCTTTTGGTGCCCTCTTTAATTTCTTTCATTAGTGATTTGTAATTCCCATTGTACAGATCTCTTACCTTCTCAGTTAAATTGATTCCCAGGTACTGTATTTCTTTAGCGCTTATTGTAAATGAGCTTGCTTTCTTGATTTCTTATTCTGCTAGGTCGTTGTTGGAGTATAAAAACACTACTCATTTTTGTATATTGATTTTGAATCCTGCAACGTTACTGAATTTGCTTATTAGCTCTAAGAGTTTTCTTGTAGAGTCTTTAGGTTTTTCTTTATACAGGATCGTGTCATCTGCAAACAGGGACAATTTGATTTGTGGTTTCCAATCTGGATGCCCTTTATTTCTTTCTCTTGCCTGATTGCTCTGGCTGGTACTTCCAATACTATATTAAATATGAGTGGTGAGCGTGGATATCCTTGTCTTGTTCCTGTTCTTAAGGGAAAAGCTATTAGCTTTTCCCCATTCAGGATGATATTGGTTGTGGGTTTGTCATATTTGGCTTTTACGGTGTTGAGATGCCTTCCTTCTATGCCTAATTTGCTGTGAGTCCTTATCATGAAGGGATGTTGAATTTTGTCAAATGCTTTTTCTGTGTCTATTGAGGTAATTATATGGTTTTGTTCTTGATTTTGTTGATGTGGTATATCACACATATTGACTTGTGTATGCTGAACCATCCTTGTCTCCCTGGGATGAATCCCACTTGATCATGATGTATAATCTTTTTGATGTACTACTGTATTCTGTTTGCTAATATTTTTTGAGTATTTTTGCATCTATGTCCATCAAATATATTGGCCTATAGATTTTTGTTGTTGTTGTTGTATCTTTTTCTGATTTTGGTATCAGGGTGATGCTAGGTTCATAGAATGAGTTTGTGAGAATGGCCTCCATTTCAATTTTTTGGAGTAGTTTGAGAAGAATTGGTATTCATTCCTCTTTAAAGGTTTGGTAGAATTCAGCAGTGAAACCATCCAGTCCTGAGCTTTTCTTTATTGGAAGACTTCTGATTATTGCTTCAATCCCATTGCTCTTTATTGGTCTGTTCAGTTTTTCTATTTCTTCTTGGTTCAGTCTTGGTGGTTTGTATGTGTGTAGAAATTCATCCATTTCCTCCAGGTTTTCAAATTTGTTGGCATATAGTGTTTGTAGTAGTCTCTAATAATTCTTTGTATTTCTGTGTTATCAGTGGTGGTGTCTCCTTTTTCATTTCTGATTTTTGTTACTTGGGTCTTGTCTCTTCTTTTTCAGTTAGTCTGGCTAATGGTTTGTCTATATTGTTTATCTTCTCCAAAAACCAACATCTTGTTTCATTGACTTTTTGTATGTTATTTTTGGGCTCTATTTCATTTAGTTCTGCTCTGATTTTAATTATTTCTTTGCATCTATTAACTTTGTGATTTTATTGTTTTTGTATTTTTAGTTCTTTGAGGTGTAATGTTAGGTTGTTTATTTGATGTTCATACTACCCAAAGCCATTTACAGATTCCCATCAATGCAATCCCCATTAAAATACCAATGACATTCTTCAGAGAAATAGAAGAAACAATCTTAAGATTCATATGGAACAACAAAAGACCCTGAATAGCCAAAGCAATCCTGAACAACAACAAAATAAAGCTTGAGGCATTACACTTCCTGATTTCAAATTATGTTACAAAGCTATAGTAACCAAAACAGCATGGTACTGGCATAAAAACAGACACTCGGACCAATGGAGCAGGATAGAGAACCCAGAAGTCAACCCACATATGTATAGCCAAATGATGTTTGACAAGGGCACCAAGAATGTACAATTGGGAAAATGCACCCTCTTCAATAAATGATGCTGGAAGAACTGGATATCCATATGAGGAAGAATGAAACTAGACCTGTACCTATCGCCATATACCAAAATCAACTCAGAATGGATTAAAGACTTAAATATAAGATCTGAAACTTTAAAACTCCTTGAATAAAACATAGGGGAAACATTCCTGGATGTAGGGCAGGGCAAGGACTTTATGAATAAGACAGCAAAAGCACAGACAACAAAAGAAAAAAATAAACAAATGGGATTATATCAAACTAAAAAGCTTCTGCACAGCAAAGGTAGCAATCAACAGAGTGAAAAGACAGTCTACAGAATGAGAAAAAATATTTGCTAACTATAAATCTGACAAGGGATTAATAACCAGAATGTACAAGGAACTCAAACAACTTCACAGTAAAAAAACCCCAAATAATCCAATTAAAAAATGGACAAAGGAGCTGAATAGACATTTCTCAAAGGAGAACATACAAATGGCCAACAAGTATATGAAAAAAGCTCAACATCACCGATGATAAGGGTAATGCAAATCAGAACCACATTGAGATATCATCTCACCCCAGTTTAGACTGGCTATTATCAAAAAGGCACATAATAACAAATGCTGGTTGGGATGTGGAGAAAGGTGGAACCTTCTACATTGTTGGTGGGACTGTAAATTAGTACAGCCATTATAGAGAACAGCATGGAGTTTCCTTAAACAACTACAGATAGAACGAACATATGATCCAGCAATCCCACTTCTGGCTATATACCCAAAGGAATGGAAATCATCATGTTGAAGGGATACTGCACCTCATGTTTATTGCAGCTTTATTTACAATAGCCAGGCTATCTAATAAACCTAAATGTCCATCGATGGATGACTGGATAAGGAAAATGTGGTATATATACACAATGGAATACTACTCAGCTATAAAAAAGAATGAAATTCTGCCATTTACAGCATTGCGAATGAGACTGAAGAAAAACGTGAAACAACCCAGGTGCAGAAAGAGAAATACGACATGCACTCACTCATAAGTGGGAGCTGAATTAATAAATAACTAAGCAATAAAGAAAGAGAGAGAAAGAATGAAAGAAACTACAATCACAATAATATGTTGAACTTTTAGAAGGAGAGAACAGAACAATGGCTACTAGAAGTGGAACGGGGGAGCGGAGGGGGAGAGGAAGGGTGTTAGTGAGAAAATAATGAGAAATTGGTTAATGGACACAAAGTATGATCTCATATTGTAATGATGAATAAGCTAACTATCCTGATTTGACCATCACGTACAGTACACAACTACTGACAGTCAATTTGATACTCCACAGATAAGTATAAGTAATTATGTTTCAATTAAAAAAAAGGCACTTAAATGTTAAAAAATAAATAAATAAATAAAATTGAATTTCATACACAGTGTGAGCCTATTTTCCTCTCTTTTCTCAAGAACAGGTTGGAGCTTGAAGGAGGTGGCTGGTGTCCCATCTCAGATATTTTCCGTCTCTTCCCACTTCTCCCCTATCTCTTCCCTCTACCTTTTAGTGGTGCTTTTGGGACTTGACCCACAGAAAAGGTGTGACCATTCCCTACCCATGTGAACTGGCCTTTTTTTTTTTTTTTCCCCTTTTTTTGCTATATTTCTAAATAGTGGTGTTGATTTCTTTTCCCAAAGGGCCAGAGTTCCCCTCTCCTGCTGCTTTTGAGCCTTGACCATTATTTCTTATGTTATTTTATTCTAGTCCTTGGGAAGAATGTTTAAGTGATCTTCACTCTGCTTCCAGTCGTAGGAGTTAGATATGAGCAGTTAGTTGTTACAAGTTGTTAATTCTAGCAATTTATTGGAGGGATTATTGCATACAAAGTACTGTACCTGCAGGGTTGACTTTTCCTTTTTCTCGTATTGTCTTAATTTGAAGGGTGTGAAAACTACATTGTTAAGGATATTGTCACGCCCCACCTCTCATCTTTGATCTTCTTCCTTTATCCTGCTGGTTTTGCCTATTCTTCACTGTTGTCTTCAAAATATCAAGTCCCAGTTGAAACTATGTTTAAATCCACCCAAATCATTGGCAGCCAGGAACTGTGTGTGTCTTGTCATTAATTGTATTGCTACTTTCTACAGAGTTAAAACCACATTATCCAGGTGGTGGCATGTTGAACACAAAGGCACACTATGTACTAAATAATTTATTTCTAGCTCTTCCAAACACTACCATATTCTCTGGTGACTTGAGCAGTAGTGGTGATTATATTTGTAGACTTGTCTTCTTTGTCAAAACTGGCAGTAGCTATTTTTGACACCACTAAAAATGACACTGACAGTAGAGTCCTTGGGGTGGCCCACGTGCTTTTTATTTTTTGTCTTGTTTTTTAAATAAATGTCACAGTATGGTGGAAACAATCATATTATTGGCACTTAAAATCATACTTCTCCATGCCAAGTTAAAAATAACTTGGGACCACAGATCGGACTTTGATTAAGACTAGTGTGGAAAATGGAGTGAGATAGAAACCATGCATTTTAAAAATTCTTCTACCTAGTTCTCTCATTCCAACTCCACAGGGTGTAGCAATTCAATCTCTGAGCTAGTCAGGCATGAAAAATTCTCACTTCATTTTATGTCCTTCTCAAGTAGACAATTTTGGGCCTGCAATTGGTAATTTCTCCAGATGCCAGGAAAGAAAGATCTTTGGACAACTTTCAGAGCCACAGAGAAAAAGTGGGAACCCATTAAGAAATATCTAGCATTTTTATTTAGGTACCTCCAAACTTGAATTTGTGTGAAGCATTGTAAAATGATGCATTACAGTTGAACAGAGGTTTCCACTGGTTCTGTTTTTCTACTATTTCTGATAAGCATACAATACTGACTTTATTTTACATACAGGTGGCATTTCAAGTAAATGGCTTGTATAGGAAAAAAAAAAAGATCATTATCAAGAGGTATAGTTTCTTGTACCTCAGCAGTTCTCAAAGTATGGACCCTGGAGCAGGGTTGGCACCACCTGGGAACCTGGACATGCAAATTCTCCAGCCCAGCCCAGATCTACAGAATAAATCCTCAGGCAGGGTGAGGGCAGCCACTACTAAGCTGTCCAGCTAACTTTTTGGAACCCCTGTCATAGTAAACATTTTCCTATATTAAAAAAATTTTTTTAGATAAGTAATTTGTATGTTCAAATCCTTATCACAGGGATAAAATACTACATTTAAAAATTAAATCTTTCATTGCAGCACTCTTTACAATAGCCAAGCGTTGGAATCAGCCCAAATGTCCATCATTGGATGAGTGGATATGGAAAATGTGGTATATATACACAATGGAGTACTACTCAGCCATAAAAAAGAATGAAATCCTGCCATTTGCAGCAACACGGATGAGTCAGAAGAAAATTATGTTAAGTGAAATAAGCCAAACTAGGAAAGAGAAATATCACATGTTCTCACTTATAACTGGGTGCTTATAACAGAGCGAACAAACCTAAGGTTACTGGAGATGGGGGGATGGAGGGAAGGAGAGGGTTTGGGGGGACCAGTTGGGTAAAGAGCATAAAGAAAAATTGTGTTTTGTAATAATGAATATGCTAATAATAAAAATAAATAAATTTTTAGAAATGAAAGATAAAAAATGCTTAATATTATTCTTTCAAGGTCCATCCATGTTGTTGCAAATGGCAGTATTTCATTCGTTTTTATAGCTGAGTAGTATTCCATTGTGTAGATGTACCACATTTTCCATATCCACTCATCCGATGATGGACATTTGGGCTCGTTCCAACTCTTGGCAAATGTAAAGAGTGCTGCAATGAACATTGGGGAACAGGTATACCTTCGACTTGATGATTTCCATTCCTTTGGGTATATTCCCAGCAGTGGGATAGCTGGGTCATATGGTAGATCTATCTGCAACTGTTTGAGGTACCTCCATATCATTTTCCACAGAGGTTGCACCATTTTGCAGTCCCACCAACAATGTATGAGAGTTCCTTTTTCTCTGCAACCTCGCCAGCATTTATCATTCAGAGTCTTTTGGATTTTAGCCATCCTAACTGGGGTGAGATGGTATCTCAGTGTAGTTTTGATTTGCATTTCCCAGATGCTGAGTGATGTTGAGCATTTTTTCATATGTTTGTATTTTCCACAGAGGTTGCACCATTTTGCAGTCCCACCAACAATGTATGAGAGTTCCTTTTTCTCTGCAACCTCGCCAGCATTTATCATTCAGAGTCTTTTGGATTTTAGCCATCCTAACTGGGGTGAGATGGTATCTCAGTGTAGTTTTGATTTGCATTTCCCAGATGCTGAGTGATGTTGAGCATTTTTTCATATGTTTGTGGATATCCAGTTATCCCAGCACCATTTGCTGAAGAGGCAGTCCCTACCCCAGCGAATAGGCTTGATGCCTTTGTCAAAGATCAGATGGCCGTTTAAGTTTGTGAGTTGATTTCTGGATTCTCTATTCTTTTCCATTGATGAGTGTGTCTGTTTTTATGCCAGTACCGTACTGTTTTGGTTATTATGGCTTTGCAGTATAGTTTAAAGTCAGGTAGTGTTATGCCTACAGCTGTATTTTTTTTGCTCAACATTGCTTTGGCTATGTGTGGTCTTTTGTTATTCCATACAAATGTCTGGAGAGTTCTTTCCATTTCTGAGAAAAACATCATTGGAATTTTGATGGGGATTACATTGAATTTGTATATCACTTTGGGTAGTATGGCCATTTTCACTATGTTGATTCTTCCAATCCAAGAGCATGGGATATCTTTCCATCTTCTTGTATCCTCTCTAATTTCTCTCAGGAGTGGTTTGTAGTTCTCATTATAGAGATTTTTCACATCCTTGGTTAACTCAATTCCTAAGTATTTTATTTTTTTGGTGGCTATTGTAAATGGGCAGGGTTTTTTTTTTTTTTTTTTTTT
>NW_007726152.1:448980-449530 GCF_000696425.1 Galeopterus variegatus | reverse complement strand
ATTTATTTATTTATTTATTTATTTATTTTTGGTGGCTATTGTAAATGAGCAAGCTTTCTTGATTTCTCTTTCTGCATGTTCACTATTGGAGAATAGAATTGCTACTGATTTTTGTGTGTTGATTTTGTATCCTGCTACTGTGCTGAACTCATTTATCACCTCCAAGAGTTTTTTTGTAGAGGCTTTAGGCTGTTCGATATATAGGATCATGTCATCTGCAAACAGAGACAGTTTGACTTCATCTTTTCCAATCTGGATGCCTTTATTTCCTTCTCTTCTCTGATTGCTCTGGCTAGTACTTCCAAAACTATGTTGAATAGGAGTGGTGAGAGTGGGCATCCTTGTCTGGTTCCTGTTCTTAAAGGAAAAGCTTTCAGCTTTTCTCCTTTCAGGATGATATTGGCAGTGGGTTTATCATACATGGCTTTAATTATGTTGACATACAATCTGTCTATACCTAACTTATAGAGGGTCATTGTCATGAATGACTGCTCAATTTTATCAATCGTTTTTTCAGCATCTATAGAGATGATCATATGGTCCTTGTGTT
>NW_007726152.1:356261-448924 GCF_000696425.1 Galeopterus variegatus | reverse complement strand
GAGCAGAACTTAACGAAATTGAAACCCAAAAAACAATACAAAAGATCAATGAATCAAAAAGTTGTTTTCTTGAAAAGATAAATAAAATTGCTAAACCATTAGCATGGCTAACCAAAAAAAAAGAGAGAAGATTCAAATAAAAATTAGAAAAGAAAAAGGCGATATTACAACTGATCCATCTGAAATACAAGGAATCATTCGAGACTACTATAAACAACTATACACCAACAAGTTTGAAAATCTGGAGGAAATGGATAAATATCTGGACACACACAAGCTACCAAAACTGAGCAAGGAAGAGGTAGAAAATCTGAACAGACCAATAACAATTAAGGAGATTGAAGCTTTTATTAGAAAGCTCCCAACAAAAAAAGCCCAAGACCAGACGGATTCACAGCAGAATTTTACCGAACATTCAAAGAGGAATTGACGCCGATTCTTTACAAACTATTCCAAAAGATTGTAACAGATGCAAATCTCCCAAACTCATTCTATGAAGGAAACATCATCTTGCTACGAAAACCAGGTAAAGATATAACCAAGAGCTTTTGAAGTATAACCCTCACTTCACTGTCAGCCAAGGAAGATCATATGCTGAAAGAGGTATACAAGCAAAAAGCTAAAACAAAAATATTTAACTATTTGCATTCTTTACATCTGTATGCAAAAACATTTTATTTAAGCATTCTCAAGTTTATCTGACTGCCATATACATAACTGGAAGGTGAAATTGAGTCTTGTTTCTATAATTTAGTACTATTTTTACCAATGTAAAAAAAGAAGAATACCAAACCAGATGGAGAAACTACACCAAGGCATCAGATATACTGAGCTCTTGAAAGTGGTCCCACCCTAAACTACTGACTGTATTTTCCAACTACCTGCCCTTTAGCTGTGTGTGAAGAGCATGCCTGTGTACACTCTGGGGAGGAAAGTTTGGGCTAATGGACATGGTTACAATAAATCAGTTTTATTTTCCCAGAATTGAAGTCATAGCATTCTCTTCCTTTGGGACAGAAGAAACTCTACTAACCTCACTTTATCCCCAGCTCTGGCTCATCATGAATCTTTCCAGTGTATTTGTAACTCATATCTCTTCTTCTATTTTCTGTTCTCTCAGTTTTTCTTTTCCATCTTATGTACCAATATCAGATAGACTACCGCTCCTACAATAAACTCTCCTGCTTAAGAACCAAAGATGGCTCTTTGATGTCCATCAAATCAACTCCAGTCTCTTTAGCTTGGCACTTTATCTTTCAATGGCCTTCCTATCCACCAACACCTCTCTCTACCCCTATATCTTCACCTTAGTCCTCATATCAAAAGGTCTTTCCCACCTCCTCCCCATTCCACTTCGTCTCCCACCTGGAGTATGTTCCCATCCCAACAGAACTATTGGTGACAAACCAATATTTCTGTTGCCCTCAGAGATCCTGACATGCCCCTAATTCCTTTGTCCATTAAGAATCATGGCTTTTGTTTATTTTGCCATCCAGAGATTTGTGAAGTTTTGCTTTCCTTGACTTTTATTATGAAAGCAAAAATCACTGGTTTTGGTCTTTTCTTTAAAATATAAAATTGTTGTATTATTGAACATACTTTTTTCTTCAAACAACATCCTTTCTATCTGCTTAAACAAACTGATATTCTCCCTCCCCTGAAAATCGCTGACATGGTTAAGTTCTACACTCATCTCCAGTCAGCACAACCTCAGCCTTCCCTAAAGTCATCTTCAACTATTCCGCCTTCTTTGAACTCCTATGGCAATTATAAGTGACACATACCCATTTATTACTTATTTCTTGTGTGTTATTTTTGATTATTTCCTTACAATGAGTAAACTTCTTAAGGACAGTAGTCATGTCATATTTCTCCATATTTCTGTCTAGCCTAATGCCAGGCATATTTTAATTGTTTAAGTTCCTATTATCAATTCATTCTGCTCAATAATTGGAAACTTCTGCCACTTTTAAGCATGTGTCTGTTGGAATTATTGTTGCTAATCAATGTTTGTAAAAACCAAACACACTGACAATTGATGTATTTTATGGAAGGAAAATTATACTCTCCAGGCTCTGGGCAAATTTGGTAACCATTCAAAAATGCTCAGAAAAATAACACTAGGGAAAATAAACTGCATGTTTCTGAGTTGAATGAGTCTTTCAAGGTAATCATGATCAAAGACTTAGTGACAATTCTCAATACCTAATGGTTTCTGGGAATCTGTTTACTCATTAAACTGTTGCTTACAATCTATCCCAATTTGTTTTTCCTATGCTAATTTATCCCTTACAAATTATCCCTTGTTCAGAAAAAATGTGTATGAGAAATACTTTCCACTCATCTTGCCAAGCCTATTAAGAAACATTCCATTGGTGCTACCAAAGCTAATGTTTACCTTTCCTAATAGACATGAGTTTCATCTGAAGTCTGATATTTTGGAAGTTTTCATTTACCTCTTTAGAAGCAATATTTTGCCAATGTTACATAGGTATTCGCCACCATTACTTTCACTGAATCCTGTATCATATAGGATTATGAAACAAATCATTAGAATATAATGATATAAATTATTTTCAAACTATTTTAGTATATACCTATAGTACTCTGCATTTGTATAGCTATATGGAAAATTCTACACTGCTGGAAGAATGCTGCTGCAATTTAAAAAGAAAACAAATTTTGTTTTCTAAATAAAGTTTAATGATGTATTCAGAAATGATATTTTCCTAGCCTTGGTTTAAAGCACTCAGGGAAGAACAAAAACCTTCTGGAATTTTATTTACCCAAATGCGTTTTGTAATGTATTACTCAACAGAGGCTCTTTTTTTTTTTTCATTTTTTAGGAAAAAAAGAGCAAACATGTTATTTCATTTCTTAATAATTCAAGCACACATTTAGTTGTTCTCTCATAGAGCACCAAGCTGACCTCATATATACTTAATAAATGATCTTCAAAGATAATGAATGTTTTTAAGCATTTTCTTGATTTATGTTATTGGCTCACTACCTACTCCCAGGGAAAATGAGGTGGAATATTTCCAGATATGCCCTTCTCACCTTCCTACTCACACCTCTCCTTCCTGCCAAAACCTTGTTTTCACAGTTGTGCTTTGTTACTGATGCTCACTCTGTGTGGTCCCTTTCTACAAGGAAATAGAAATAGAGTGAGTAACACCTTGATTGATTTTCTCTTTTACTGTAATCCTGGCTTCTTGGGAATTTGGAAGTCAGTAAATTGCTCTGTCTCCTGCCTCCTTCCATTCTTCTCCAGATATGAGCTTATTGGATAAAGGGAGAACATTGGTGCCTCCTGACTGAGGGACTGGGCAGATGCTTGCCCTAGCACTTTTCTCTGGGTGCACCTACAGTTCACCATTGTAGATGAACTGTCAGATTAGGAAGTCGAACAATTTGTTCTTTTTTAATGAATTCATTGGGTATTTAGCTAAAATGGCAAGTCAACCTGAACTGACAGGGTAAAATGGTGATTTGTATAAGGATAAGCTAAATTATTTACAGAGAAATGTAGAACAGTGTCATGCTCAGGATGCATCCCGGAAAATACCAAAGTCTAATGTCATCTGGCTCTGTCATTGCACAGATAATGTTTTAGGTGGATGACATTACTGCTTTTAATTGATTACTGTGATACACTGTATGAGTGAAAGTTTAAACGGGATACTTACAAAATATTACTGTGTTGAACTAGATTCAAATTTGAAAAAAACATTTCTTTTAAAAGAGCAGGTACGTTGGAAATTTAAAACTACAAAATCCTAGAAAATATAAGTTTAGCTTAAAACTCTATGATTAACACATCTCTTTGGAATATAACAGAGAACAATTCATTCTCACATTACTATAGCGCTCTTTGTTCTGCAATCCTAGAGCACTTAATAACAAATACAGTTAAAATTGGCAACACAGCAATAGATTTCCTAAAGGAATTATTGTAGACAAATGGAAATAAAACAAATCAGCTTAGAGCTTAGATTGAAGTAGTTAACCATGGGGCTTTCTTTATTTCATTTCACAATGTCTTCCAAGTCAGAGCATGTGTGACTTCAGGTTTAAAACTGAGTTACAGTTTGGCTGGTAATGACAACAACAACCACAGACTTCACTTAGTGCTTTGTGTACAGGCACTAAACACTTAGCATACATTGACTTCTTCTGTCCTCACAGTGATTCTATGATATAGTGTATTAGTTTCCCAGGTGTATTAATATTCTCCAGAAAGACAGAACCAATAGGTTATGTATATAGATATCTAAGAGGGGATTTATTAGGGGAAGTGGCTCATGCAAATTGGATATCATTGGTGTGGCTTACTGTTAAGTCCAAAAGCCTCACAAACAGGGAAGCCGCTGTTGTGATCTTCAGTTCAAGGCAAAGTCCTGAGAGCCAAAGTGCTGCTGGTTTAAGTCCTGGAACCCAAAGGCTGAAAAATCTCGAGTTCAGATGTCTACAGACAGGAGAGCAGATTGTATCCCAGCTCCAGCAGATAGAGGAAGCTATTTGCCTTTTCCTCTGTTTTTGTTCTCTCTGGGCTCCCAGCAGATTACATGGTGCCCACCCATATTGGGGGTGGATCTTTCCCACCCCATCCACATGCTAATATCCTCTGGAAACACTCTTACGGACACACCCAAAAAGATCACTTTACCAGGTTTCTAGGTATTCCTTAATCTAGTCAAGTTGATACCTAGAATTAACCATCACACTAGGGTTACTATAACAAATTACCTCAAACTTTGGGCTTAAAACAATAGAATTTATTCTCCCACAGTTCTGGAGACTACAGGTCAAAAATCCAGCAAAAATATGCTACCTCTGGGGGCACTTGGGGAGAATCCATTCTTGGCCTCTTGCAGCTTCTGGTTGGCATTACTTTACTTGTCGTCACATCATTCTAATCACTGTCTGCATGGCTGCATTGCTACCTCCTCTCCTGTCTGTCTCCTCTGTGTATGTCTTATAAGGATACTTGCCAATGAGATATTCTGGGATTATCTCCTCATCTCAAGATCTTTAGCTTAATTACATCTGCAAAGATGCTCTTCTCAATTAAGGTAACATTCACAGATTCCCAGGATTAGGACATGGACGTATTTTTGGAGGGCACATTTAACCCACTACAGGTGGGTAGAATTACTACATCCATTTTACAGATGAAGAAAATGAGGAACATTAGTTAAAATTCATTGGACTATGTGCAAGGTGTGTACATCATACTAGTGTTTTGCATAACACTGTACTATCTATTTGACATTCATGACATCCCATGAGGTAGGTACAATTATTATTATTGGTACTTTACAGATAAGAAAACCAGGGCTCAGAGAATTTGATTTTATTAATATCACACAGGCAAAAATATTCCCTCACTAAAGGGGAATTGTTTGACAAAAATAAATGATAAATAAAAATGTGTAGTATGTCAGGTACTTTTAAGGGCTATTGAAAAAAATAAAGGAGAGAAGGGGATAAAGAATACTGTGAATGGATGATATTTTTCAATAGGTGGTCAGAGAAGGTCTCACTTGGAAGAGATCAAAGAAGGAAGGAGGTAGGAGAGTGGCCTATGGAGATATCTGGGAGAAGAACGTTCCAGGCAGAGAGAACAGCAGATGTAAAAACCTTGAGGCATGTTCAGTAACTACCATAATGAAAAAAAATCTTGGTAGCAAATGTCTGTGTGAGTATGTATGTGTGTACAGTAATCAAAATACTGGCTTCTCTTTTACACAAGCTATCTGTGAGGTACCTAAATGAATACTCACATGTAAATAGAGTGACATATATGGCTCCAGATCAGGAGCAAGAACTGTGCAGGAGAGAAAATTTGGAAATCATTATCAAATACAGTACTCCAAATGCAGTGCTCTTACTCCATACTAGGAGGAAGCAATTTAAATAAATAGCACTTTGTGTGGAAAGTGCCAATTTGTGCCATGTTGACAATTCCATTTTAAAAAAAGAATTTAGATTTTAGAGGTAGTTCTGATGTTGGCACACTCAATGAGCTTCATAAAATGAAAACACATGCTCATACACAGAACTGCAAAATAAGCTTACATACGCCTAACCTTTACTTGCTAAAATCATGGACTCACATGTGGGTTATACTTATCATCAAAATGCCATTTATCCTTTGTCATCACAGGGTAGTTGATGTGAACCTGGTATTTCAGCTTCAGCTGTGGTAGAGTAAGCAGGCCTAATGCTGGAACATCTGGTTAGCAGTTCAGTGGTTTCCTTCCTGTAGCTGGAAGTGGGAGATTTTTTATTTTTTTCATGACCATTTTGACATCTAATAAAATAGGAACTTCCTAAGAAACAAACAAACAAAAAAAAAGCCTTCTCAATTTACCAGCTTATTCCTGAAAATTATCATTGTCAGACTATGTCTAATAAACATTCAGTGCAAACAACCAAGTTCCTGATGACACATCTTGCAGTTTATGCATTCTTACAAATCTTTCCTGCCATTCATTGAATGAAGTCATTGCTATGGAGAAATTCTTGCTGGGTGCTGCACATGTGCATGTTTCTAAAAGAATTGTGTTTATGGCAGTTCAATTATCACTTCAGAATCTCCTTAAATTTTAATATAGTGCGTATTTATTTGCCTCTCTTTGCTGCAGGAGGATGGTGGGCATGGGGTGGAATAGTGGATGGACTGTTTTGGAATGTCAGCCAAAGTGGTGGGAGAACTGGGGTCAGGGCTTTGTCTAAAGCAAAGGATTTGCTAAACCAGAGGGTAATGGGTAAAGCAACATCTAGGAAGGGAAATTAAGACTCGAGGTACCCAGAGGAAGGGCAGAAAGACTAGATGTGGGACAAGGCAGGTGCAAACCTGGGACACAGAGCCAAGAGTTTGGATCCTAGAAGAGGAGTCTGAGCATCAGCAGGCTGGGTGGGATCAAGGAAGAGTTGTTGGGGTTGGACCCTACGATGGTATAGGTATCAGATGTCATCTGTGGTTTGTTAGGGACCGTGGTGAAAATTTTTTTAGCAAATATGACCTATTAATTTGTAAGAGACATTGGGATAGTATGATCTCTTGTATAGATTATGTATCAGTCGTCCCCCCACCTTTGGTTTTCATCGTAGAACACTTTTCTCTAGCTTTTTAAAATCTTGAATGTTCTTAGTCCCTGGCCATCCTGCCTTTCGGACCTCACCTTAAATGTCTCTTTTACCTAGAAGCTTTTCTGACACCACAATCTAAAGAACCCCTCTGCCCATCTAGGACCTCCTCCATTTACATCTCTTTAATTTTCAATGTAAGACCCATAACTACCTGACATTTCCTTCTTCCCTCCATCCCTCCTTCACTTCCTTCCTGTTGTCCACCTCTCCTACTAGATTGTTAAGTGTCATGAGACCATGAACCTTGGCTGTCTCATTCACTCTGGTAGCTTCAGCACATGGGAGTTTGTGATTCTCAGTATGCCTTAATATTTTCGTGTCTGGCAACGGATCGCAACCCTCAGTGTTGTGCCCGTACCGGACCGGGACCGGCAATGGGATTGCAACCCTCGGCGCCGCACCCGCACCTCGCTCAGCCAGTGAGTGGGAACCGGTCTGTATGTGGGATCCGAACCCTCGGCGGGAGCGCTGCCACGCTCCCAAGCGGCGCACTGTAGCAGTGTGCCACCGGGCCGGCCCAATACATATTTTTATTAAAGTATGTATCAGTGGATTTTTAGTGGACTATTGTTTCTTAAATTTGCTTGTTTTGTTTTATTGAGCTTTTCACTTCATTTTTTTGCATAATATAAAAGAGCCATCAAAAAGGACCTTGTTGCCCCATCCTAGAAGGAGCAATGGGACAAAATTAATATCCTGACCACCAATTGTCTGGTTGTCACTTAAAGGTATTTGTAACTTATACTATAGGAAATAGGGTGCATTAGTCAGTCTTTCACTTCTTAGTAGCAAAAGACTACATGAAAACCATTCCTAACTCTTCCTGTTTATTATACCTGACAGCATTACATGACTCTAAGATATTTCTATAAAAAAGGGACATGTACAACAAATAGACAGTCACAGGAAATCATCTCCATCCTGATCTGATATTTGAGTGGTTGATATGAGGACTACTGAAAAGAGAAAGTTAGTTAGGGTACTCATACACAGAAGGGATTTAATTTTATTTTTAAGTAGAAAAAAATAAAATCCTAAATAGAAGTATTATGTGTCCCTGACCACTTAAAGAGTCAAAACCTAAGGTCAAAATTATTAGTCTTTTGGGCCGGCCCGGTGGCGCACTGGATAGTGCGCCACTTGGGAAGCGCGGCGGCGCTCCTGCCCGAGGGTTCGGATCCCACATACAGACTGGTTCCCGCTCACTGGCTGAGCGAGGCGCGGGAGCAACACTGAGGGTTGCAATCCCGTTGCCGGTCCCCAGTCCGGTACGGGGGCAACACTGAGGGTTGCGATCCGTTGCCGGACACGGAAAAAGACAAAAAAAAAAAAAAAAAAAAAAATTATTAGTCTTTTGCAGCCTCTGCTTTACCTAGTTCACAGATTCTCAGCCCTGGGTATCCCTTAGAATCACCCGGGGGCACTTTTAAATAATGCAGATGCTTGGGCCCATACTCAGGAATTGTCATTCCAGGGATGGGACCAAGGCATTTATAGATAGCTTTATGTTCCTAACACAGATTCATTTTAGGACTGATACTTAGAATATTGGTTTTAATGGGGAAAAATTGAAAATGGTTTAACTATCCCTAAAATGTTGTCATCACAGCAGATTTAATGAGATGGAAAAATATTGACACATATTACAGCGTGAAAAGCTTAGATTTACATAAAAGAACAGAAAGCAAATGGTCCTGCTTTAAATAGATGTGTTATTTTAAAAGTTTTGATAGTATGTTCTTTATTTTTCACTCACAAATAAAGTTAGTTGAATTTGAATACTCCATGACTCCTACTGGTTTTTCTTTATGGTGTGTGTGAGAACCATACTATAAAAATAGAGAGAAGGGCTTGGCACTGAGCACTGTGCCTTCGTTGTCTGAGATTCCCCCTGGAGGATAGGGAATTTGGAGGTGGCTCACCTGGCCCAGCCTCCTTGAGGGGCACAGTTCTTGGAACTCAGATCCTCTGAGTGCAGGTAGACAAGAGGCATCTGTAACCAGTATCTTAGACTTTGGGGCAAAAGTCTTTAAGTTCTAAAACTCAAAATGGAAGAGATGATAGCCTAGCTCTCTGTATGACATGATCAAAGGAAAACGAGACTTAGTTAAATTTGTCAAATAAAACTGATGGGATTCTGTTTTTCATATTTAGGAGGGTTGAGGAAGAAAAATGCCCTTCAGGACTTTTGTCATCCTTTGTTGGGCCTGGGTCTGACTCCAAAGGACAGCAAAAATCCTCCTCTTGCCTGTTAAGGCCTGTCATCACCTGTGCTTAGAACATTACATGTGGAAGTTTGGTGATCTGACTGACCAGGTTTTACAGGTAAACTAGCTCAGGTCCAGCCCTAGTCCAGTGCAGTTGCTGCTGGGTCCATAATCCACCTGGCTGTGCCCTGCCTTTCCAAAAGGCCTCAGAGTGATTGTCTCCCAAGCAAGTTGGTGGGGCCAAGTCAAAACATTGAGGAGGGAGGGAACCCCCTAAACACAGGATAAACACTTAGTCATCTGAGTTGAAGAGACTTGTAGTGGGAAGCCCCTGTGTGCCAGGGTTTGCAATCTGAAGGATGAGCAAGAACAGACCCTCTGATCTGGCCTGACCTACATTACTAATGTCCCAAATTTATAGGAATCCAGAAAAACAAACAAACAAAAAACCACTAATCTAATCACAGAACAACAGAGTGGATGAGATTGGACTTTAATCATCTCACATAGCATTTAGTCAGGACTCAGGATTTTAGTGTCACAGTTCTGTAAAAATTGATAGAAAGAAAGCATATGCAAATAATGAATCAGAAAGGCAAAAGTTTAAATCTTTCATTTAAAAAAAGACACAACACAGTATAGGGCCTCAGTGTTGAGCAGTGGGTACTGTATGTTGGGAGAGTTTAGACTTAGAAGGAATAAGAACACATATGAAATAACCAACACGTCTTCCTGCATCAGCGTTTTCCTTGGAGGACCTCTATTAGGTAATAAATAAGGTATTTTTATTTTACTTTACTATTTTATTTATTTTGACTTTTCAGAGTTGACAAAGGCTGAAGCTACAGTTTCAAATTCACTTTCCCAAGAAGTAATGTCGTTCATGACACTGTAAGGAAAGGAACCAGGAAGTGGCATGTTCATTTTAACCATCAAATTAAGAGGGTTATGAAAGTAAACTTTTCCTTTTTATGTCTGTGACACAAGCAGTGGTGTACTTTACCTACTGTCAAGTTGGGTCACTGTCATAGAACTTGCTGGTGAACTTCACTGCATTAGGGATTTAAAGAGATATCACCCCTTTTTCATTAGGCTGGAAGATGGTAATCAGCAGACGAGTGCTCTCCTGGTACTCTTAGGAGAAAGCAAAATAGGAGATCAAATGCTTCTTGCCCTCTGCAAATCACTGTCTGCAAACGCTTGGGTCTGCCAAGATTTCAGAAGATAGTGAACATTTCGCAGCTGGTGAAGC
This sequence comes from Galeopterus variegatus, assembly GCF_000696425.1. Taxonomy (NCBI): domain Eukaryota; kingdom Metazoa; phylum Chordata; class Mammalia; order Dermoptera; family Cynocephalidae; genus Galeopterus; species Galeopterus variegatus. Next base: position 438,307 of record NW_007726152.1, on the reverse strand, counting down.
ACTGCCTCTTTGACTCTGATGTCTGCATCTTACATGGTGTGCAAATTATTTAGCAACTGCCACATCATTTATAGGTATGAATCGCACAAATTAGTCTCATAAATAATTCATTTTGGGGGCTGTGAATTAACAGTGAACCACAGTAAAATAAAAATCTATTTTCGCAAAGCTGATATCAATTGGCATTGTGAGTTAGATTTGATTTTTTTTTTTTCAGACAACACTTTTAAGACACGGCATGTGGATTTTTAAGGTCTAAAGCCAGGATTGTGCAGAATGAAGTGAAGAATACAAGTATCTACATAATCCATTAGAGAGCTCTAAAAAAATAGAGAATTGAGGCAAAGAAGTGGGGATTTCTGGTGTGAATTATCCAAATAATTGCTTCACTTTTTCAATTCACTTTGGATGTTCAAGTGTACTTCAAAAAGTTCATGAAGAGACTCAGATCATCTTTTGATTCTCTATTTCATGAAAAGATTCACAAAGATTCATGAAAAATTTATGAAAATATTCATATTATCTTTTAATTCTCTATTTTCCACGAACTTTTTGAAGTACCTCATATAGATAGAAACGCCCATAATAAATAGCAGCTTTTAGTGTGTAAAAAATTTTTAAAATGTCTTTTTATTAATGAGACCTCTGAAATACATAGACTCATAAGGTGAAAAAGTTTGATAGGGAAGACAGTAAGTCTTGTCCTAACAGAGTGGCAGGCTGTCAAAATACTTCACCCATCAAAAAACAAGTATCTGACTTAGATATCCCATAATTCATTTTTAAAACTTGAAACAGAAACAAAATCCTTACTTTCCCACAGTAAGACATAAGAATGTCACTATGGACCTAAGAGAAAGACAGTCGCAAGTTTGTTTGCTAGTAGACTCCTAGGGAGCTGAACACAAAAATCCAATAAATAATTAGCTCTCCTGTGACAGGCTTCTGAATTACTGTGATACATTAATTGGACAAAATTAGCATGAATTAAGGCAAATAACTATAACATGTAATTTATTACTTACTAAGCATGGTGCTGCAGTGGAAGCTTCGGATTTCCCTTAAGATTGCTTTAACAGCTATAATGCATTCCTTAATTTACTCTGTGGAAAATCAATTTTTTCAGAGTTCATTAAGCACCAATATGTTACAATGCAACTCTCCAGAGCATACAGCCTCAATACATTATGCAAATCCATGCCAGTGTGGTACCAATATGTAAATAGCAGTAATATTATTCTCAGCCTCCTATTGATAAGTCTGACCAGAATGAGAACGCCTAGAACTTCTTGAATCTGTTGACATTTTGTGTGTGTTGGGGATGTTGCATGCTGTCATTTACTGAATATAGTGCCAATATTTCTTTCAAGATAAAATGAAACTTTCGTCAATGGCTGGAAGCAGTGTCATTTCTGTTTAATTCTATGTCTCCTTGCCTATACTAACCGATCAATCAACAAGTGTTTATTAACTATATGTTATGAGCCCAGTGGAGTTGCTTCTAAATTTTAATTGATTCTAGGCTCTATTCAGATCATTTGAGCCAGAGAAATAATTCAGGTCATCAAAGCCACAATTTATTGGAAATACATCTCAATTCCCCTATTTCACTTAGCATTGATCTACGTAGGTCATATTAACAACCAAAAATTGTAACACATGGTTTGACTGAAAATAATTTTGTACAAAGCAGTGTGTTCAAGAAAAATGTAATTTAAAGCAGTTTGTTTGGCACTAAAATTTGATAGAAAGAATGGTTATTATAAAAAATTAATATCCACAATATCTGATTTTTCAAGGGCTGCTGATTTTGGTGTGCTAATACATAGCAATTCTATAATCCTTTATGACTTTTTCACCCAAATTGTTTCTTTTAGTTTCTAATGAGTTTTCCACTACTTATTTCTTCTCTGGGTTATTTATAGCATTAAAACAATCAGCTAAGTCTAAATGTTCATTAATACAGTGCTATGGACTGAATTGTGTTCCTCCCACCCAAATTCATATGTTGAGGACCTAACCCCCAATGTGATGGTATTTGGAGATGAGGCCTTTGGGCAGTAACTATGTTTAGGGTGGGGCCTTCCTGATTGAATTAGTGCCCTTATAAGAAGGGACATCAGGGAGAAGCCCCGCCCCCACACGCTGGGCACACGCATGTGGCCCCATGTGGCAGCTCCCCAGTTTGCCCAGGCCCTGTGGTCCTGTGTGTGACCCGGCAGCCCAGCCGAGTGTGCATGGAGCAGGGAGACATCCAGCATCGGAGGTGGAAGTTCCGCAGAGACCACACGCCTTGCAGTGCCAGAGCGAGACCCAGCAGCCTGGCCGAGTGCATGCTGACCAGAAAGGTGGCTCCCCGGAGAGGACCAAGACCCGAGGCAACCACACACACAAGGCACTAGTGGCCAACTGAGCAGACACTGAGGTATCCATAACAAATTGGCAGCCCCAGCAGCATCCTAGTCAGACAATAGTGTCAAACCAGTGGACTGTGAATCCCCCAGCCACAATGATTATACATCAAAGGAAAGATACCAGAAATATGAAAAATCAAGAAAGTATGCCACCAAAGGGTAATAATTCTCAAGCTCAAGATCCTATAGAACAAGAAGCCCTTGAAATGTCCGACAAGGAATTTTGAGTGATAATTCAAAGGAAACTGAATGAGATACAAGAAAACTCAGCTAGACAACATGATGAAATGAGGAAAAGTATGCAGGCTCTGAAAGAAGAAATGTACAAGGAAATCAATGCCCTGAAAAAGAATGTAGCAGAGCTTGCCAAGCTGAAGAATTCATTCAACAGAATAAAAAACACAACAGAGAGTTTAACCAGTGGGCTTGCAGAAGTAGAAGAGAGAACTTCTGACCTTGAAGATGGGCTGTTTGAAATAACACAGGCAGACCAAAAAAAAAAAAAAAAAAGAATTAAAAGCATTGAAGAAAATCCAAGAGAGATATCTGACAACCTTAAGCACTCAAATATCCGAGTCATGGGTATTCCAGAAGGGGAGGAAAAAGGAGATTGCATTGAAAACATATTCACCAAAATAGTGGCAGAAAACTTCCCAGTTATTGGAAAAGACACAGATCTTCAGATTCAGGAAGCTCAAAGATTCCCTAATGTATTCAACCCAAAAAGGTCTTCTCCAAGACATGTTATAGTCAAATTGGCAAAACTCAAAGACAAAGAGAGAATCTTAAAAGCTGCATGAGAGAAGTATCAAATCACCTATAAGGGAGCCCCAATCAGACTAACATCAGATTTTTCCTCACAAATCCTAAAAGATAGAAAGGAATGGGATGATATTTTCAAAATACTAAAACACAGAGATTGCCAGCCAAGAATACTTTACCCTGTAAGGCTATCCTTCCGAAATGAAGGGCAAATAGTCTATTTCTCAGACAAACAAAAACTGCGGTAGTTCACTACCACATGGCCACCCTTACGAGAAATTCCCAAGGGAGTACTGGGTTTGGTACCTGAAAAACAACTACCACTGCCATAAAACCCAAGAAAAATCAAAACCCACTAGTATAAAAAAATGGCATCCATGAAGAGAAAACAAACAACAAAAAAGGCTATCTACAACCCAAGGAACCAACAAATATAGAAAACAAACAGTAAATCAGAAAGAAAGGAACAAAAGACACCTAGGACATCCAAACAAAAATCAATAAAATGCAAAAAAGGCTATCTACAACCCAAGGAACCAACAAATATAGAAAACAAACAGTAAATCAGAAAGAAAGGAACAAAAGACACCTAGGACATCCAAACAAAAATCAATAAAATGCTAGGATTAAATCAACACTTTTCAGTAACAACTCAATGTAAAAGGCTTAAATTCCCCAATCAAAAGACCCAGACTGGCTGACTGGATTAAAAAGGAGGACCCAACTATATGTTGCCTGCAAGAGACCCACCTCACCCATAAAGACTCACATAGACTAAGAGTGAAGGGATGCAAAAAGATTTACCATGCAAACAGAAATGAAAAATGAGCTGGAGTAGCTATTCTTATATCTGATAAAATAGACTTTAAACTAAAAACCATAAAAAGAGATAATGAGGGCCACTACATAATAATAAAAGGACATCAAGAAGACATAACAATCATAAATATATATGCACCCAATGTTGGAGCAGTTAGATTTGTAAAACAAACTCTATTAGACCTAAAGAAAGAAATAGACACTAATACCATAACAGCAGGGTACCTGAACACCCCTCTAACTATATTGGACAGATCATCTAGGCAAAGAATCAGCAGAGAAACACGAGATCTAAACAACATACTAGACCAATTGGAATTGGCAGATATCTACAGAATATTCCATCCAACAACCCCAGAATATTCATTCTTCTCGTCAGCACATGGATCATTCTCCAGGACAGATCACATGTTAGGTCACAAATCAAGTCTCAACAGATTAAAAAAAATTGGAATTATCCCATGTATTTTTTCAGACCACAATGGATTAAAATTAGAAATCAATAACAAACAAAATTATGGAAACAATACAAACAAATGGATTAAAACTAGAAATCAATAACAAACGAAACTCTGGAAAATATACAAACACATGGAAATTAAACAGCATTCTACTTAATGACATATGGGTCCAAGAAGAAATCAAACAGGAAATCAAACAATTTATTGAAACTAATGAAAATAATGATACATCATACCAAAACCTGTGGGATACTGCAAAAGCAGTACTAAGGGGGAAATTTATTGCATTAAATGCTTACTTCAGAAGAATGGATGTGAATGCTTACACAGAAGATGGCAAGTGAACAACCTAAGACTTCCCATTAAAGAACTAGAAAAACAAGAACAATCCAAACCCAAAGTTAGCAGATGGAAAGAAATCATTAAGATGAGAGCAAAACTTAATGAAATTGAAGCCCAAAAACAATACAAAAGATCAATGAATCAAAAAGTTGTTTTTTAAAAAAGATAAATAAAATTGAGAAACCCTTAGCATGGCTAACTAAAAAAAGCAAAGAGAAGATCTAAATAACAAAAATTAGAAATGAAAAAGGCGATATTACAACTGATACATCTGAAATACAAGGAATCATTTGAGACTCCTATAAACAACTATATGCTAACAAATTTGAAAATCTGGAGGAAATGGATTAATCTGTGGACACACTCAAGCTACCAAAAATGAGCCAAGAAGATGTAGAAAATCTGAACAGACCAATAACAATAAAGGAGATTGAAGCTGTTATCAGAATGCTCCCAGCAAAGAAAAGCCCAGGACCAGATGGATTCACAGCAGAATTTTATGAAACATTTAAAGAGGAATTGACACCATTTTTTTTACAAACTATTCCAAAAGATTGAAACAGAGGCAAATCTCCCGAACTCATTCTGTGAAACAAACGTCATCCTGATATCAAAATCAGGTAAAGATACAACTAAAAAAGAAAATTACAGGCCGATATCTTTGATGAATATAGATGCAAAAATCCTCAATAAAATACTAGCTAACAGAATACAGCAACACATATGGAAAATTATACACCACAATCAAGTGGGATTCATCCCACGGATGCAAGGTTGATTCAACATACTCAAATCAATAAATGTGATACACCTTATTAATAAAATGAAACACAAAGACCATATGAAGAGCTGATGCCTTTCCCATGGGCCATGCCCATGCTCTGCCAGTTGTTACATATGGTAACTATCACCCCTGGCTGTAAGTGAGAAGCAAGAGGAAGACCAGCATTGGAATCCAGTCAGCGTTGCACAAGGGCTGGGATGACAGGGGCTCTTGGATAGAGATAGAATGGTAATATAAACCACCAAGGCCCTAGTGTCCTGCCTCATCCCTCCTGGAGAGAAGGAGCCAGCAGAGGCTGGAGGGGACAGCTGGCCACCACCTACAGTTGTGCAGGCCAGGCCCGGAGTGCCTGGCAGGGGCCAGGAGGGAGGAGGTACTGAGGGCACTTCAGTGAGGACAAGAGGTGACCACTGGCAGCCAGTCCCTGCTGCCCACAGGAATGTGCCCTGAGGAAGCCAAGACGTGAGGCTGAAGATGTGAGGCCCTCCTTCTCTCCAGCCTCACCCTGTTCTCAAACACTCTGCTTTTAGCAACATGTGAGCTGGGTCCTCTTTCTCAAAACTCACCCTCTAAATGCTACATGAGACACACCACCCCACCTTGGCCCACACTTGGCCTTGACCACAATCCTGTACCCTGCCATCTTTCCTTCCTCCACAGGACAGAGCACAGACAATAGTGCTGAATAAAAGGCGTATGTGACTTCCAAATCCAGCCATGTTCCCCGCACACAGTGCAAGTGTGAAGGCAAGGCTGTCCCTGTTTGCAGATGACATGATCCTATATATCGAACAGCCTAAAACCTCTACAAAAACCCCACACTTTGGGGACTTTGCACTTGCTGTTGTTGGAATTGATAAATGAGTTCAGCACAGTAGCAGGATACAAAATCAACACACACAAATCAGTAGCATTTCTTTTCTCCAATAGTGAACATGCAGATAGAGAAATCAAGAAAGCCTACCCATTTACAATAGCCAACAAAAAAATAAAATACTTAGGAATTGAGTTAACCAAGGATGTGAAAAATCTCTATAATGAGAACTACAAACCACTGCTGAGAGAAATTAAAGAGGACACAAGAAGACGGAAAGATATCCTATGCTCTTGGATTGGAAGAATCAACATAGTGAAAATGGCCATACTATATCACCCAAAGTGATATACAAATTCAATGCAATCCCCATCAAAATTCCAATGACATTTTTCTCAGAAATGGAAAGAACTCTCCAGACATTTGTATGGAATAACAAAAGACCATGCATAGCCAAAGCAATGGTGAGCAATAAATAAATAAATAAATAAAATAAAGCTGGAGGCTTAACACTACCTGATTTTAAACTATACTACAAAGCTATAATAACCAAAACAGCATGGTACTGGCATAAACACAGACACACTGATCAATGGAATAGAATAGAGAATCCAGAAGTCAACCCACACACCTACAGCCATCTGATCATTGACCAAGGCACCAAGCCTTTACACTGGGGAAGAGACTGTTTCTTCACAAAATGGTGCTGGGATAACTGGATATCAATATGTAGGAGAATGAAACTAGACCCATACATCTCACCATATACTAAAATCAACTCAAAATGGATTAAAGAATTAAATATACACCCTGAAACACTAAACGTTCTTAAAGAAAACATAGGAGAAACACTTCAGGAAGTTGGACTGGACACAGACTTCATGAATATGACCCCAAAAGCACAGGCAACCAAAGGAAAAATAAACAAATGGGATTATATCAAACTAAAGAGCTTCTGCACAGCAAAAGAAACAATTAACAGAGTTAAGAGACAACCAACAGAGTGGGAAAAAATATTTGCAAAATATACATCTGACAAAGGATTAATATCCAGAATGTACAAGGAACTCAAACAACTTTACAAGAAAAAAACAAGCAATCCAATTAAAAAATGGGCAAAAGAGCTAAGCAGGCATTTCTCAAAGGAAGATATACAAATGGCCAATAGACATATGAAAAAATGCTCAACATCACTCAGCATTCGGGAAATGCAAATCAAAACCATACTGAGATACTATCTCACCCCAGTTAGGATGGCTAAAATCCAAAGACTGTAAATGATAAATGCTGGTGAGGTTGTGTAGAAAAAGTAACTCTCATATATTGTTGGTGGGACTGCAAAATGGTGCATCCTTTATGGAAAATGGTATGGAGGTTCCTCAAACAATTGCAGATAGATCTACCATATGACCCAGCTATCCCACTGCTGGGAATATACCCAGAGGAATAGAAATCATCAAGTTGAAGGTATACCTGTTCACCAATGTTCAACACAGCACTCTTTACAATACCTAAGAGTTGGAACCAGCCCAAATGTCCATTACCAGATGAATGGATACAGAAAATGTGGTATATCTACACAATGGAATACTTCTCAGCTATAAAAAAGAATGAAATACTGCCATTTGCAACAGCATGGATGGACCTAGAGAGAATTATATTAAGTGAAACGAGTCGGGCACAGAGAGAGAAATATCACATGTTCTCACTTATTTGTGGGTGCTAAAAATAAATAAATAAATACATGAAAAACCGGGGTGGGGGGTAGGAAGAAGGCACAACAATTACAATTCCTTGAAGTCGATATGACAAGTGAACAGAAAGGACATTGTTGGGAAGAAGGCGGGGGGGAGGTTTTGGTAATGGGCCACAATAATCAACCGCATTGTATATTGACAAAATAAAATAAAATTTGGAAGAAAAAATAAAATTAAAAACAAAATAAGAAGAGACATCAGAAACTCCCTCACTCTCTCTCTCACCAGCATGTGAGGACAGAAGTAGACAGTCGTCTGCAAACCAGGAGGAGAGACATTACCAGAATCTGACTGTGCTGGCACCCTGATCTCAAACTTTTAGCCTCCAGAGCTGTGAGAAATAAATTGGATATTTTGTCATAGCCACTCAAGCTGGCTAAGACATAGTTGGTAACAGTTGGAACAATACAAATGTGTCTACTTTGGGGGGCTGCACAAATAAATTATATTTATTTTAAAAATATTATGTAGAGTATAATTCATTTTTTTTCAGGGGGAATTAGAAAATACCACATGTTTATGTAGAAAGTCTTTATGGAGGTTAAAATTCTAGGAATTGTCTGTCACTGACTCTGGTTTCCTGTAATGAACTTGCGTGGATGAAAGAGCTAAATATTATTTAAATAGAAAGAAACGATATAAGGCCATACGAAATTATTATTTTTTTTTCGTACTGAATCCATTTCTGCTTCCTCCCCTGCTCATTGGTTCCAGCTACACTGTCCTCTCTGTTCTTTCCTAGTACACACCATGCAAGCTCACACTTTGGGGACTTTGCACTTGCTGTTGTCTCTGCCTGGAGAGATAGACTCAAGACAGACTCTTGCCAACTCGCTCACCTCCTCCAAATCATCTCAATTAAATGTCACCTCAATTGGGCTGACTCTTCCCCCATATCTATAAATGTAAGCACCTCTCATCCATTGGCTCCCATCTCCTTTAACCTGCCTTACCTGTATCTCATAACAATACCATATGTTTTTTCTTACTATAACATAACCATACTATATAATTTATATTTTATTACATTCGTTTGTTCTCTGTTTCTGTTCACAAGAATGTAAACTCCATGACAGCAGAGATCTTCACTTGTTTTATTCACTGATGGATCCCAGATGTCTGGAACAGTGCCTGGCACATAGTAGGTATTTGAAAAATATTTTTCTGAATTAATAAATACATTTTTAGCCAAATATGCTGACTCTGCTTATTTTGTTTTGTTTGTGTGTGTGTGTACATACAGAGAAGAAAGATATTAATACCAAATCTGTAAAATGGGAATAATAACACTTACCTTATAGGATTGATATGAAAATCAACTTATATAAGGTGTTTAACATAGAATGTAGAACATAATAAGTGGTCAATAATCGGCATTTTATTTTATGCCATCTGGTTGCCTATTGTTGGAAGTAGGCTGTTTAATATTATATAAATTATGATGTTTTATGTCATCCACTTATCAATTATGATGTATTTAGTTCTTTTCTACTTAAAACCCTTTGTTGGACATTTAGGTTGTCCCAACTTTTCACTAATACAAACATTTACATTATGTTTTCCCTGTCATTTTTTCATATGTTTGCTTGCTCTTTTCCTTCAAGCACTTAATCATTTGTGACTACATATTTATTAAAAGGTGAATTTCCTTAATGTCTGTTTTCATACTACGCTATAATTTCAGTGAAGGCAGGTGCTCATGCAATTTAGTCACCTTTTATATTTGGCAGTGTGCTTGCCATGTATTAGGTAATACATATGAAATGAAAGAAACACCAAACCCTGGAAAATGAATTAGAAAGGATACAGCAAAAATAAAAAAAAAAAAAGAACCATCAAGAAATCTGAAAAATGAAGAAATTGCTTTAAAGATTTTAAAATTGTTTTCATGGATGACAATATGATCAATACTCTTCTTATTTTATTTATTTATTTTTTTGGCCAAATAATTATTTCACTGAAGCATGATGTGGACTTCCTTGTTTTAGGCCAAACTACTTTCAGTCTATTTGTCTGACTGAAAAAGACTCAAACTCATTATAGTTGATTTGGTTGCTAGCAGAGTTTTCTTTACTGTAAAACACTTCCTGATTGTGAAGTATAATCATGGTGATCATCTATTTAATTGTGCAGAAATTGGTCATCATAATAGGCGCACAAAAGATCGAGGTTTATAGGCACCTTTTGTCAAGGAAAGATCAAGGATTTTGGGGGGAAAATGTCCTGGATCTTTCCAGATCTTCTGTGATAAATAAATCCTCCTATCAGTTTTGGTAAATGAGTGAGCCGAGGCAGTGAGTGTGGGGAAGGTGTCCTATACTTTTTCTGATGGAAAAATTGGGTTGAGGACTCCAACATTGCTGTGTTCCTCAGCCGGATGGAGTTCATCAGTGTGTATTTTTACTTAGAAATGAGGTGAGTTTGGGGGCAGGTGAAACTCACAATTCAGCATTTATGTAGTTTTTATTTCATTGGTTTTAAAAGGGGAAGACAATGAAAATTGTGTAGACTACACAGCGTGAAACTGATGAGGATTAGAAGGAAAAAAGTTAACTTATAATTCGAAAAACCGAAAAAGGGAAAAACAGTCCAATAGACTACTGAAGTAAAAGTTAAAAATAATCACTGCCGAATCCCATATAATCTAATTGTCCTAAAGAAGTCAGTAGAATATCATCTTCACGAACAGGACATCATGTTTTTATTGCTGAATTCTTGGTACCTAGAGCAGAATGAAACAGGTCAGTCAGGAAGCTGGCTAGAGAACTAATCTTTAAGGTGTGTCAAAACATAATCAGGGCACCATAACATTCCTGGAAAGATAGTGAAAATGGTATTTCCATATGTCTTCTCAGGAAGAATATTCTATAAGGTAAGAAGAAATATTTTGTTATAGGCTGGAGGGTGCAATAAAATATGGCAGCCTCTCAAAGGCTGTGGGTGTAGTTCTCTGCAGGCTTTCGCTTTGCTGAAAGGGTGTTTACCTATGGGGCCGAGCTGATTTACCTGGATTATGAGGAGGTACTAAGCTTCATATTAATCTAACGATCCAGAGCCAGGGACCCTTTTCCCCTTTCCTCATTAAGTTCTCAGCCTCTACTCTACATACATGGTGAAGAAATATTTAAAGATTATCACTTTTAAAAGATGCCCTGCTCAAGCATCCCACTATTTTCACAATTCTTTTGTCTGCACAACACATAAATATTGTTAAACTTTTTACTGATATGGTTACCATCACACTAGAATGACTGAAGTTTTTCAAAATTCTGGGAAAAAATCAGATGTTAAAGACACTGGGGTAGAATACATTTGCTTGTGAAATTTTGATTTGATAACTTCATATGGATGTAAATTATGTGGGAAAATCCTGACACCTCTAGAATGTTTTGACTACAGCTAGTTAAATTTTGGCAACAAAAGCCCATAAATATTTATTTCACAATGTAGGTTTAATGAATGTGTTTGATAAACATTTATGATAGTAAGGTCAACAAAGCATGACTCAAAAAGTATTTATAGGGCAGAATATTATGATATATTGTATCAGATCTTTGATTTATATGGAGTAGCTAGAAATGAATTGACATGATAACACAGCATTTACTGCCTGTGGAGTATATAAAATACTAATCCAATCTGTACTGCAGGAGTTTATGTGACTTTTATTGCAGGTATGTTGGTTGTTTTTATTTGCTTGATAGTTATTTTTTAGGGTCCTTGTAATATTCATTTAAAAAATTAATATTTCCAGATCAAATCAAAATATAAGTATCTGGTAAATAACATACATTGTGAAAGATTCCATTGTGAATGAGAACATTTTCTAAGAGTGTAAAGCTATGAAATCTTTATAATTTGTCATCCAAGCAGTGCTATGAATGAAAGCTTTTAAAGATGCCTAATTTCTCAAACATTTTCCAAGCAGTTTTTTTTTCTTTAACATGATATAACTATGTGCTGTGAAAGTGCTTTGAATAATATAATATTTTGGTCTTCAATTAATAACCACATCTGCTATTTGTTTAATTATGTGTTTAATAATAAGCCATATATGTATAGCAATTTTAATCTTGTGCTTTTACATCTATTATGACATTCTGTGCTTACAAGGGTCATGCAAACAAATCATCTTCTAGTTAAGATAATTTCACTTTATTTTATTTTTATTTTTGGCCACAAAACTTGTCTTAAAACATTTTAAAAGACTAAGATCATAGAAAATAATAGAAAATATGTTCTCTGACCACAATAGCGGATGGAAAGTTAGAAAATTCAAAATGTGTGGATATTAAACAACACTCTCCTAAGTAAACAATGGGTAAAAATAAAAATACCGGGAAATTAGAGAGTACTTAGAGATAAAAATCGAAGTGCTTCATATCAAAATTTCTAAGATACAGAGCTCATGCAATGCTCAGAGGAAAATTCCTACTTGTAAACATCTATATTAGAAATAATAAAAATCTCAAACCAGTAATGAAAACTTCTGTTTTTCTTTTTTCTTTTTTTTTTGTCTTTTTCGTGACTGGTAAGGGGATTGCAGCCCTTGGCTTGGTGTCGTCTGCACCGTGCTCAGCCAGTGAGCGCACCGGCCACCCCTACATAGGATCTGAACCCGCGGCGGGAGCGCCGCTGCACTCCCAAGTGCCGCACTCTCCCGAGTGCGCCACGGGGCTGGCCCAGTAATGAAAACTTCTACCTTAAGAAAATAGAAAAAAAAAAAAGAGCAAACTAAGACAAAAGCAAATATAAGTGGGGAAATAACAAAGATTGCAACAGAAGTATATGAAAGAGGAAATTTTAAAAAAATAGAGAAAAACATGAAAACCAAAAGTTGATGCCTTAAAAAGATCAACAAAATTTGTCTAGACTGACCAAGAAAAAAGAGAGAAGACTGAAATTACTCAAATTAGAAATAAAGCAGGGGTATTATTACATTGCCATTATAGTTTTTTTGTATTGATAATGTTTAGTTTCTTCCTCATTTGCATTTTTGTTCTACCAGTAGGTTTTGTTCTTTCTTGTGTATTTGTGGTATTGATTTTCGTTTTTCAGATTCCAGATGCAGGACTGCCTTGAGGATTTCTTTTAGGGCTGGTTGTGTGGTGGTGAACTCCTGTAGTTTTCATTTGCCTGGAAAATACACAATTTTCCCCTCACTTCTGAAGGATAGCCTTGCTGGGTATAGTAATTGTTGGCTGGCAGTTTTTTCTTTTAGTATTTTGAATATACCATCCCATTTTCTTCTGGCCTGTAGAGATTCTGTTGAGAAGTCTGCTGTTAATCTGATAGGGCTCCCTTATAGATTACTTGATGCTTTTCTCTTGCTTCTTTTAAGATTCTTTCTTTGTCTTTGAGCTTTGCCAGTTTAACTATAATGTACCTTGGGAGGATCTTTTTGGGTTGAATCTGTTTGGGGATCTTTGACATTCCTTGATCTGAATGTTTGTGTCTGTCTCTATCCCTGGGAAGTTTTCCATTATTATTTCATTGAATAGATTTTCCATGCCTTTTCCTTTCTCCTCCCCTTCTGGAACACCCATGATTCAAATGTTTGTGCACTTAAGGTTGCCTGCTATCTCTCTTAGATTTTCTTTATTTTTTTTTAAATAATTTTTTCCGTTTTTTTTTTTTGTCTGGGTGGGCTATTTCAAAAAGACTATCTTCAAGATCAGAAATTCTTTCTTCTGCTTGTTCTAGCCTACTGCTTAAGCTATAAATTGTGTTTTTTATTTTGTTGAGTGAATCTTTCAGTTCCACGAATCCTACTACATTCTTTTTAAAGGTATTAATCTCTTTGCAAGTTTCCTCCTTCATATCCTGGATTTCTCTTCTCCTTTCATTATGTTGTCTAACTGAGTCTTCTTGTATCTCAGTGAATTTCCTTAAGATTGTTGCTTGGCATTCCTTTACAGTCATTTCAAGGATTTCCTGCTCTATAGGGTCTGGTACTTAAAACTTATTGTATTCTTTTGGTGGTGTCATATTTTCTTAGGTTTTCTTATTTCTAGTATCTCTACATTGATATCTGGTTATCAGGTAGAGCATTTGCTTCTTCTATTACTCTGGAGTGGTCTTTGAAGAGAGAGACCTCCTCTTCTTTTTCCAGTCTCCACTGGTGACTCCCCTTGTGTCAATGTAGCTGAGTGTCTGGTGGGCCACCTGCATGATTGCTGTGTCTACTATTGTGGCATCAAGCTGTTTTGTTTTGTATCTGTGGCAGTGGCTGTGATGGGCCACCTGTGTTAAAGTAGGGTTTTTGGCATGATTTCTTGCCTGCTTCTGGGCAGAGGGGGCTGCCTCAGCTCCTGCCTTGGGCCCCATAAGATTATTTCATCTAGGCTGTTTTTATATAAATACTGAGTGAAATATCTGGGTACAAATCCATTCTTTGCTTTCTATCTATATGAGGATACTTTAAAAAGTTCATGGAAAATTAGAATTAAAAAAATACAATCTTTCCATGAACTTTTTGAAGTACTCTCATACAGAAAGCATATTAGAATAGCTAACATTTATTGAGCACTTACAACTGCCAGCTATTGTGCTTTACATAGTTTGTTCAATGACCCCTAGTATGGGCACCTTTATCATTTTTTTTTAATTTGTTAAGAAATTGAGGCTTAAGGAGATTAAATTATTTCCTGCAGTTACACAGCTTGTAAATGACAGAGTTAGTAATGGAATCTTGGCCTGAACTCAAAGTCTAATTTCTTTCACAACATTAGACTGCACCTCTTTAGACCATAGTGACTAGGAGCACAGTTCCCACAGAATAACACTTTGCTGTCAATGATCTGCTTACCTGAGATCTAAACTGTAGACTTCGTGAAGCCACATGGGCAGTTTAATATTAAGTTCCTTTCTTATAGCCATCAATTACCATTACTAAAAAGAAAACGTTGATCAAACACTTTCCCGTTCCTCAGTCTTAATGTTAGTGTTTTTTTGTTTGTTAGTTTGTTTTGTTTTGTTTTGTTTTTACTGCTGGGGATTGTATTTGGTGGGAAGTCAGATTCAGAAGCATCTTCGCAATGTGGGAATGAGAGAGAAGAGTTCTAGAGTAGATAAGTATGGCAGCCCTGGGAAGCATAGAGTGAGGGAGACATTCAAATGCAGAGGGTAAAGAGACATGAAGACAGAGCCAACTGTCAAATGTGAATGGGAAGAAAAAATAATGGGAAATAAGGAAAACATCAAGAGTGGAAGAAAGCTGTGGGGGAAGGGCTTGGATAAGCAATTTAGATTTAAAGTGGTAGATGACACCTGCATGTGCAGTGAATTGCATTGCAGAAGAAAAACCATGACCTTACTAGGTAGTTTATAATGGACAGTAGGAATGCCAGCCTTTGCCCTGAAGGGAGACATTATCTTTATCTTGCTGGACAATAAGCATGCCTGCCTTTTTACTGAACAATTTGTGCCTGGAGTGAGAAACCACCTCTATCTTCCATGGCTGTTTGCTAAACAAACATCATTCAAAAGATAGGCTAGAACAAAGGCAACCAGGGCCTCTACTCCTAGGATGGGCAGATACTTGAGGGGCTCATAAAGACTTGTGTTCCATTAATATACATACCTTGTTTCTATACTGTTTTGGTATCTGGCAAATTTTCCTATGAGTGCACCACTCCATTGGCCACTCTAGTGGTGTCATTGATCACTTCAGCTAAACTCAGGGACTGTTCTATACCATCTTTTCTAATTAGATAACTTCCATTTTAGGGATAACGCCACAAGATGTGAAACAATTATTTCTCCTGGAAGCTCCCCTGAATAGCCTAATATTGGAGAGCTCCCTACAGTCATCTGAGGGTTTCTTGATCACTATTGGTATTTCTTCAAACACCTGAAGGTCTCTCAGGAATACCTCTAAGGTATATGTCACTGTGTTTTCAGGAGGGGTGTAAGTTAATGCCTGGCTTTCACACAAGATGTACTTTCCTGGGGGTGTCACAGTGCCCTGGAGAGAATGCTATTTAAAATTATTGGACCTCCCAAGAGGGTCTACATCAGTTGGAGGGCACAGGTTGAAAGAGCCTCCAGGCCAGCTGGTCAACATTAATATTCCCATCTTAGTTCAAGTGGTTGGGACTAGTCATTATGTTTGGAGGGAAAGTTTGAGAAAGTCAGTCTAATTTGTTGTTTGTTCTTGTCACCTGCCTGGTGACATTCATCTGCCCCATTAAATGATTAAGCCTCAGCTAGATAAATGGGGTTGTTGAAAGTTGATTTGTATGTGAAGTGCAAGAGCTGGGACCCTCTATGCTGTTTCTGATAGATTTCTCTATAAGGTTAAGAGTAATGGTGTTCAAATCATGTTAGGAGCAGTCTGGGGGCGGGGGAATGGCACACCTAGGCAGTTGATTAAACATAAAGCTGTTATGATAGTTTGGGTGTTTCTGTTTAGGAGATAGACTCCATGGTGGCTGTGACAAACAGCATATCTCAATGTCCCTACCTCTCCCCTAAGATTCTCATTCATCCCCCACCTCCTTATCCCCACCCAAGTGCCAAGGTTGTTACCCTTCTTCCACTTCCATGAAATCAGTGTTTCCCATTCCCATAGCTATCATGCTGTTTGTTTTCTGATCATCTCCTATTCATATCTAGATCTTTCATCTGGAAGTATCAAATACAAGAGGGACCAGTGCATTTTTATAAGACTCAGAGACACACTATGTTGTCCACTTTTTCTCAGATGGGCTACTATAGGGGACATGGCTAGCAATATGCTTATGAAAATATTCATTATCCTTGTAATTTAGGACCACTTAAATTCAATAAGAGGATCTAGGTGACTGACCATAATTAAATTTGAGCCCCCCCAGGCCTCCTTTTAACCAGGCTGATGCCCAGAGGGTACAGCAACTGGGCCTTCCTGAGGTTACTGTTAGAGGGAAGAAAGAGGCATCATGTCCAGAAACGGTCAGGGAAAAATGCCAATTTTTCAAAGTAGATCTATATAACCCCCAGCTTTGTTCACCTGCTGATTACCCATGAAGTTGGTGAGAGAAAAGGATTCCTTTTTGGAGACAACCACCTTCAGTGACCAAAATGCCTTGCTAACATTATGCACCAGGAGGAGGGAAGGGAACTGCCCTTAATATAATATTATATACCTGTGGGTGGATGGAAGGTCTATAGAATATCTGGAATATAAGCTCGCTGTTGAGTGAAACATTGTAATAACAGAAATTGCTTGAAAAGCTAAATATATGAGACACAGGTAATTTCAAGGGCCATATTGGAATAGTCAGAATCAGCTGATCTGACAACCATATCAATGCTGTAACCTGAAAAGCTGTCAACAGTGGTGAAGCACTGCCAATAGCCCAGAGAGGGTGGTCAAAGTTCTAACGCAGTTCATCTGCTAGGAGCTAGAGGGAGTAATGCCTCTTGCAATGTGTCCTCTCTCACTGGGAGACAAATGGGTCAACTTTTGGCTGGAGTCACTTTGGCATGTAGTTGGAGCATCTGCATTTGACACATAGTGCCCTTTACTTTGTGCTTGGTCTGTAACATGTTCGTTAAGATGATGGATTTAAGTACAGTCATGGCAATCTGAGTGGTTCAGGCTGTATCAGCTGCTTGATTTCAGTCAGTCTTATCAGAGAACTGACACTTACTGTATACATCTGTAGGAATGACCCAGTTTGATCAAAAACCGTTATTTGTTTTCACAGTTCACAACTGCAAAGAGGAGTGTCTTTAGTCTGCTACTCTATAGTTTTCCAAGTAGCAAGTCAAATATCTAGGCCATCGGCAATAGCCTAGGAGTTAGTAAAAATATACTAAGATTCATCAGGGGGAGTACTGGTCAGAGTGATGAGAACAGCTTTGAGTTCTGCCCATTGAACAGAACCACCAAATCTATGTTGGTTCTGCTGTTGCTGGTGCTGAATTAAACAGCCAGAGCTGCCTGGTGGAAAACATCAGGATTTAGTGTAGCAGAACTATCAGTGAACCAGACCCAGACATTCAGAGTGATCTCTGTGAATCAGGGCCTCATTGAGTCAGCAGCTTTCCTTTGAGTAGCTGAGTGGGGGAGAAGTTTCTGCCAAAGGAAGAGCTGCCGCTGTTCCATATAAAGCTGAGATGCTACAACCAGATTAAGTCTGTTCTTTGCTCTACCATTTCCATTTGACAAAGAAGACCTGTTGTGTCCTTTCATCTTGTTAGTCATTGAACCCAGTTGACCAACCCCCAAATGGGAATATTAGGTCCAAAAGTTAGAAGGCCTCCTTAGGTCAGATGTTCTATTTTGGTGAGAACTTAGCAGAGACTACTATCTGATTTTCAACAGAGTGTACCTGCTAGTTATATCAAAGAGATTGTCTTAGTCCATTTTGTGCTGTTATAACAGAACAGCACAGAATGGGTCATTTAAAAACAACAGGAGTTTATTTGGCTCACACTTCTGGAGGCTGGGAAGTCCAAGATTGAGGGGCCGCATCAGGTGCAAGATGGTGGAAGATGGAAGGTAGAAGGGAGCATGTGAGACAGAGAGATCAAATGGGGGCTGAGCTTATCTCTTTACCAGGATCCCACTCCCTGGATAATTAACCCACTCCTGAAATAAGGGTATTAATCCATGAGGGCTCTACCTTTATGACCTAATCACCTATTAAAGTCCCCATTCTCTTAATTCTGTTACAATTGCAGTTAAATTTCGACATGAGTTTTGGAGGAGACAACTACAGCGGATGTGATGTGGGCAGAGGTTGCCACTCTTTGCTAGAGGCTTTTATTGGCTAAATCATCAGCCACAGAGACTTAAAGCTCAAAGGAGTTTTGTGGGGCTCTGAAGATATCAACACTTCTCTACATGCAGTTCCTTCTAATCATAAGAATCCCCACTGGTACTTTGGGGATGGAGAAATACAAGAATAAAACAAATCAATTCTTACGTACATTCAGATGTAGAAGCAACAAAAACATTGAGTTGGCCCAAACGACCTCACCGACAATGTCACATTAGCTTCCCTTCACCTCTGCAAAGCCTGTTCAAACTCTATTAACTTGCAAGATACGCAGAAAATGCAGACCCATGGAAAACTTCTTCCCACTGTCTGCTACTATTTTCCAGCACCATCTAGCTTTATGCTTCCATACTATTGTTCATGCAATCCTCTCTGCCTGATACATCCTTCTCACCTCCCTGCATCTTTCAAGTTTTGTCTCTTTTAGAGCCCAGCTCAGGTGCGGTATCCTCTGCCAAGTCTTCCCTAACCACACCCATTGGGCTATGCATACCTGCTTTTCCTTCAGTATTCTCATTGCCCATATCTGTTATAATAAGAATTTTACTGTGTTATAATAATTTGTTTATAAATCTCTCTACCTAGCAAGCCTGTGAAGTTAGCTCCTATTGGAGTAGCACCTGATTTACTTTTCACTACTTTCTGACCTCTAACAAAAGTAAGTCTTGATTCTGTCCTGTTAACAAAATAAAATATAATTTCTTATCAAAGCTGAGTATAATAAAATAATAACACTAGGAAAAGAGTTATTTTCTATAGATTAGATTTTTGATATAATACTGGAAGTAACAGGGTTTCAAACTTTATTTAATAACAAATTAATAATAACAATATTATGTAAGCATTCATTGAACATTTATAATATTATAAGCAGCATATACTAGTGGTTATCTAAGACAGATCTGGGGCCAGACTGTTTCCTGGTCCTATTAACTACTAGATGTAGTCAAGTTATCTAATGTTTCTCTGTTTATTTTTCTCTCTGAACGGGGTAAATAGTGATAGGATCTATCTCAGAAAATCAATGGAAAAAAATTAAATAAGCTAATACCTGTATATGTAAGGGGCATAGAATAAGGCCTGTTAACAATATGTGTCCAATAAACTACACAGCCAGTGGTTGAGTTAGAATGGGGATCCAGGAAAACTGGCACTAATTACATATTTGTATCGATGGGCACTAATAACTTTTGCATAGCACTTTATGCTTTATAGTATATTTTCTTACTTGATTCAAAAATCAAGACAACTGAGACAGGCACTGCAGGTAACATTCCTCTATCTTGTTTAATAGCGAGGAAACAAGGTCTCAGCAATAGTGACCTGTTCATTTTCACACAACTTGTTATTGACTGAGACCAGACATTTAGCTGGAATTCTTGATGCCATGGTCTATACCTATTGCACGTGACCACGCTATCTTTGTTTAACCCTCTCTCAACCAGAATAATACTCAATGAGTCTGCTGAGTATAGGTACATCACATTCAAACAGTTTCCAAGACTTTTAACAGAAATAAATTATCAACAAGTATTTCAATATGGACAAAAATTTTAACCAGGTTTTTCAGCTCAATTTAAAATATACAAAAAATTACAAATAAATGTGGTGAAATTTGTAAATTCATGTTGAATTTTAGTAACACCAAATTCTTTTTGGAAATAGGAAGATTGTATTTAGTAAATGTAAAAGTGATTTAAAAAAAAAATCAGTATCTTTTCAGCAAGGAGTTTATTAGGTTTTAACAGCTTTGCTCTGTATGTGTCCAAGTCTGCCTCCAACCTCCTTTTGTTTGTGGTTGGTCATCTTCTAAAGTGCTCTTTGCTATCTTTGTTGCTTCTTCTAATTTAGCTGCTGCTTCTCTTGGGAATGGTTCAGCATGCATTGCTTTGCATGAGTCAGAGGTTTACAGACTTTCTTCAGCTGTAACCAATATTTGCTTATCAAAAATCTAATCTATAGCAGGGTTTACTGTCTTAACTACAAATGCCTGTACACTCATTATATTAGTCCATTTCTTTTGCTTTTAATAAAATACCTGAAACTGGGTAATTTACAAGAAAACAAAATTAATTACTTACAGTTTCAGAGGCTGGGAAATCCAAATCCAGGGAACACATCTGGTGAGGGTCTTGCCCTGGTGGTGACTACAGAAACTCCGGGTATCACACATAGTGAATAAGGTGGAGCAGAAAGAGACTAACCTCTCATGTGCTCTTCTTTTAAAGTCCAAAGAATCATGTCCCTGACCACCATTATTAATCCATTCATTGTGGCATGGTCCTACAATCTAATCACTTCTTCAAGACTCCAACTTTCAATTATAGGATTTCCCCCCCTCAACAGTCAGAGTGGGAATTAAGCTTCTAATATATGAACTTTGGGGGACACTGTTCAATCAATCCACAGCACTCATGTTTCATCATTTTTAGTTGTCTTTCTTTTTCACTTAAAAATATTTGTCCTGCTTTTTTTCATACGGGATCCCATGGTTGATCCTTCTCCTTCACTCACTTAATGACTTTGCATCACTTATGGCCAAATACTCACTTGGTGTTTGCACCAGCTCCAGTGGCTGACACAGCCTTCTTTTACTGTTTCTACAGCATGGGAAGAACTTTCATCCACCCTTCCCTCAGGAAATCCTTTATTTGAGAGGGGAAGAATCATCAGCAAGTCAGCTTCCCTCAGGAAACAGCAAAACTGTGCCTGTCAGATACTTCCCGTTCCTTCATTTTACAAGTACACTTTGGCTGAAACAAAAGAGGCTGTACATCAAAAGTTTGTGGCAATGTGCCTAATTTCTTCTGTGTTAAACTTTTTACCATTTATTACTTGTGGTTTAAAAATACATACAAATTCAAATAAATTTATTAAAAAATTTTTTTTGTTAGAGGTGAAACAGAACATAAGGAGAGGTTTTGTCATAAATGAAACATCTTATTAGGGTAGCATGGTAGCTTGGATTTGGAAGATGCCATAAATATTAATAGCTGTTATTAACATAAATATTCAATGTAATTTTATTCAAAAGTAATTATACATTTGTAAAATATAGAGAGGGCTACTTTAATCTTAAAAGTAGGGAAAGAAGGTGACTTGCATGGCTTCTCCATGGTTCTCTTTAAGCATTTCCCAGTTTATTAAGGTAGGAGAAAGGAAAAATGTATAACTCAAGAAGGGAGCCTGGAATGTGTGCATCTTCTCAAAGATCAACAAAGTAGATTTATTTTATTTGGCTTTCATGTGTTTCTTTTTTCTATTTAGGCTTATATTCAAAGGATTGTTTTAATAGTTTAAAAGTTAAAACTCACATATCTTAAATAAAACACTGAAATTACTGGTTGCTACCAAATGGTTTTATGGAAAACTAATTTAACCAAAAATTGGCACTGAGTTCAGAAAGTTCCATTATCTTGAGCAAAGCATACAGAGGGACTGGGTGGGGTACAGCAGGAAAGGGTGGGACTCTGACATCATTGACTACAGAAAATACAGTAGTCCCCCCTTATCCATGATTTTGCTTTCTGCAGTTTTATTACTCACAGTCAACCATGTTCCAAAAGGTGAGTACCGTACATAAGATACTTTGACAAAGAGTCCACATTTACATAACTTGTATTATAATATATATTGTTATAATTGTTCTATTTTATTATTATTTATTGTTGTTAATATCTTACTGTGCCTAATTTATAAATTAAACTTTATCATAGTTATGTATGTATGTATAGGAAAAATGATAGTGTGTATAGGGATTGATACTATCTGAAACTTCAGGCATCCACTGGGAGTCTTGCAACATATTCCTCACGGATAAGGGGAGGGGGTACTGTATCTCTTCCTTATCTCCACAAGGGTGGACAAATATCTGGTCTACTAGTTTCTTCAAGCATGCTCCCAAGGTCTCAATGTAATGAGGGCTTAGCAATTACTATTACCCTTTGCCGTAACTAAGCTCTGAGTATACTTTATTAGAGTCAGCTTTTTTCTTTTCTATATATTTTTTCTCTTTCCCTTCTTTCCTTTGTTTCTCAATCATGTTCTTTTCATCTCAAACATCAAGTTAATGTCCTATTAGAATGAAGGGACTATTGAGACAATGATGTCACACTTCACGATATTCCTTTGTGCAATATCTATTTGCATATTTTCAAATGTTATGAAATTCAGAAGAAAAGTAAATTAAAAATGCACCTCTTTGTGGGTAAGATGGGGTGTCATCTAGTGTAACTTGTCGCATTTTCTTGTCTAATGTTAGCCCATAAGCCAGGTCCAAAGGCTTTCCATTTATCGTAATATTGGCAGAAAAATTGTCAGAGATTGGTCAGATATTCTCCAGGAAATTCATGGGCTGTGTCACTGGTCAGTGGGGAGTATTGCCTATGACTCCCCCTTTTTGCCATTTCAGACTTAATGGCTTGCACCAGTAGCTGATTCTCAGTGCTGGGAACACTGAGGTCAAGAGTATCCAGCTTCCTTGCCCCTAAGTGCTCAGAGAGCAAAATCTAAATTTAGGTCTTTTCTTAAAAGTTTGGCACCACGGGGCCCATGAGTCCTACACCACCACAAAGAATGGAGCTGAGCGACAGGGCCCCTCTAGATAGGACATTTGCTCATCCATCCTTCATGTTCATTTACATGCCTACTAGTCTCTCTAGGCATTTGAGTTTGACGGGAACATCATCTCATGCCAGTAATCTTGTTTGAAAAAAAGTTTTTATTGAAAAGTAACATACACACAATGTGCATATATTTGTGAATACCTCACTGAATTTTCTCAAACCAAACATACCCATGAAATCAGCATCAGGATTAATAAATAAAATGTTATGAGCATCCTGGAAGCTCTTGTGTGTCCTTCCAGTGACTACTCATCCCAATGACACTATCCTGATGTCTAACTGGCCGTGGTTTTGGCCATGTTTCTGAAATATTTATGAAGTGTTTGAATATATATTGTCTCATCAGATCCTTACAGCACCATTGGGTGACAGGAAGAGCCGAGTAGTCAATCAGGTAAACATTGCCACATTATTGAACTCGATCTTTTCCTGACTTTGTGATGACATTTTATGATTTAGGAAGGGTATTTTGTGAATAACCTAAACAAAATCCACCTGAAGAGCCTGCTATCTTACTGAAATAACTAACTTGAGACATTATATAATAGATAATAAAACCCAACCCACTGGAATTGGCTGTTGTTTGGAACAGTGGGAGATGCTCAGTGTTGCTGAGCTGAGTTCCCCTCAAGGCTTTATTCACATTGCTTGTTTTGAGGGCTCCTGGGTGCTGCTCTGATTAGAAGTGAAGAATACAGTTGTTAGAACATTCACTGCAGCTGTATGCTTGGCTCTCAAAGTTCATATATTACTGAGCTATTGCAATGACTCTGAAAATACATAAAACATTATTGTTATGCTTAGCATGAGCCATGTAATACTTTCATTTGGGGAATTTATTTTGATGGAAATAGCTCATTAGACCAGAAAGTGCTTATTTTGTTTTCATTTCATTTTTTAAAAAAAATCTGTGCATGTTTGCTTAGCAGGTAGAGCTAAAAACCCGGTGTAGCAAGACTGCAGCTGTTTTTTCTTCCCTTTCAAAAACAATAACAAAAGGGGAATTTATATATAATATACCATAATTTACTTGAATATAATAAATACATATAATTGCATCCCCCAAGTATTAATTATAGAGGAATTTACAGTAATTTATAATGCATTAAAAGATTATTTTTTGAAGATACTTTAACCAAAGCCAATGGTAACTCTAGCTCTCATTTATAATAATGGAGTAACTGCATTGAAACTTGATTTTTTATTCTAATCATATAATTGAAGACTAACATTTAACATACCCCAAACATGATGAACTCATTAAAAAGCTTTTTATTTGTTATATTGTAATATTTAAAATAACTATAATGTTTTAAACAAAATTTTAGCCATTATTTTTCGTAGTTTTATTTATAGACTAACAAATAGTAGTGGAATTGTTTCTTAAATAATGTCACTGTATATACCCAAATAAACTGAAAATATATTGAATTATAGTGGTCTATATTTCTGTTTAAGAAACTTTCTGTAATTGTAACCTTGCATGGTATTGTGTCTCAAGAATAAATAGTCAGACATTTTTTTCTTCTATATAAAAGAAAACCAAGATTTTCCAAGACTGATATAAGGAAGCTGAATCAGTTGTTGAATAGGGGCAGGTGGATTTTACAGTCTTCTTTTGGTGTAGTATTTTCCCCTACTGTTCTCATAACTCTAATCCTGCTGCTAATTTTGTCCTGAAAAGTGGGTGTAGTGTTGTTCTGGCTATTCCATTTTGATCCGGCTGTGGACATATCGTCCTTACTTTTACAAACTGCAGTGCAGTTGAAGTCAGGCATTCAGACAGGACTTTATTAAAGGGGAACTAAATGAAAATAAATTTAGAAAAGTAGCATGAGCTAGGTTATCTGGTTTATGGAGCAGAACGTAATTTCAGCTTGTATTTTACTACAGGGATATCACAGTTCTTTTCTGGGTCTACATGTAACTGTTCTTAAACGACAGAAGACATATTTGACCACTACCCCTTGGAAACACCTTTACAAACAATAGGAAGATCTAGAAGCAGAAATAAAGTTGCCTTTTTGTGCTTTTACCTTTCTTGTCCAAAGATTCACCTCTTCTCTGAGTGATCGACTGACACACTGACTCCTCAGGAGAGACCTCACCTTCCCACAGAAACAGGCCGTTGGCTTGAGGCCTCCGCAGGAGAACCATTTAACGATCTCACCCCTGCTTTCTGTAGTCATACAGAGGTGCACGTACGTAAAAGAGGGTGCATGTTTTGTATTTTTAACCCATGTGAGAATACCCTTTATTTCTATCCCACAGTGAGGTGCCCATATACGTAATATTCCTTGCTATCCCTTCACAGAGAGGGAATGGATTTAGCCTCAGTGAGGGGGAGTAATTTTTTTTTTGCCTTCCATCAAAGGCTGATCAGCTAAAAATCTTGACAAAGTATTTGCATAGCCATGTAATACAGTCATTTCTGATCACTTCGAGACCATCGGGTTTGACATGTTCTATCAACTTTCTGTCTTTTTGGAGGCCCTACCATCGGATGAAGCTGCTTCCTTTGCGCTCTGCCCGGTGGTAGATGGGGGTTTTGCTGTGACCAGGTTTCTACCAGCTCTTGGCTGGGAGGGAGGGAGGGCGATCTCTGATCCCTTCGATTAAGATATTACATATCACTCAGGCCTCTTTTTACTGCAGTTTACAAACATCCAGCTTTACCCAGATTAAGAAAGATGGAACTGATTGGCTTATGAAGCTGGGAAGGATACTGGGGTAGTTGTTCTTTCAATGAAAAATATTCAGTAAGGACTGTGTTGGGGCTCAGAAAGCAACACCCCAAAGTGAAGGCCTCAGAAGCAGCCTCAATAGCAAACTTTTCCTTCTTCTGATCTTCTTCTGCCCTTCTGTCTCTCAGCTTCATTCTCCTCTGAGGCAAGCCACAGAAACTATAATCCCTCTTCCCCAAGGCGAGTCATAAAAACCAGAATCTCTTTCCCCAAAGCCAGCTTACTTTTCTGTCTTGGAGCTGGCCATAAAGAAATTCTCTGACCTACCTTGTCTGGTGATAGGTCATAAGACCCCCTTCCAGAAAGAGTCGTGCTCCATACCCTGGAGGAATGAATGCTACACACAGAAAGG
Organism: Galeopterus variegatus; assembly: GCF_000696425.1. Taxonomy (NCBI): domain Eukaryota; kingdom Metazoa; phylum Chordata; class Mammalia; order Dermoptera; family Cynocephalidae; genus Galeopterus; species Galeopterus variegatus. The sequence goes on along the minus strand of NW_007726152.1, from coordinate 411,667 downwards.
CCAAGAAGAATCTGGACAGATAGGACCTGCTGGGTTTCCCCACCCAGTCTATTAGCATTAGATCATGCTTTTCTTGTCTCATCATGTCTACCTGGCTTTCCCTGTTTCATGGAACTTAAGCATAAATATGGACAGTTTCCCCTATATCTTTGGGTCTTTATTCTGAAGGCTCCCATGTCACATACAACTATGATCAAATAAAATTTGTTATGCCTTTTCTTAATATTAATTTGTGTTTTTTAGGTGATTTTTTCAGAGAACTTTGAGGGGGTTGAAGAGGATGTCTTCTCTTGGCCCATACAACTGGAACCAGGGACCCACTACTACCTGGTCTAATCTTGTTCTGTTAGTTTCCCATCTCCCGTCTCTGCAGACACCCAACTTAACCAGATTCTGCTTGGTTGCAATCTATATATAGTCACCATCCATTTACTTATTCTAGGATGGGACTGTTGGTTTGTTTATGTCATGGGCTTGTGTCTTGGAACAGTGACTGCTGGGGGTCAGTCCCAAAGACATGGGAAAGGGTCTAGGACTAGAAGAAGGGGCAGCATGAGAAATTTTGCTGGCTGACAAGGAAAAAAAAATCTCTAACATCTTTTCAGAAAGCAAAAACAAATGCTGCTAGAATAGGTACAGTATATTTGCTTACCTGAAGGTTGATTTTTCTCCCTCAAACTTTCTCCCAATACTTTAATCTCAGAAATTGATTAATTGCTTAAAGTAGCCAGTTTGGGAACATAACCAAGGCAAAACATTTGAATGAAAAAAACATGGACATAGACTGGCTATTTCTATTGGGGAGAAATGGAAGAAATAATTTATTTTGATCATCTTAATAATTGCTATAGAGAGTAACATGATTTATTCGATGGCAGGAGTTAGTATTAATAAGAGAGTGACCTAAATATACAGAATGATCATGCTATGACTCAGCTTACTTATGTGATGGAGCATATGCTATTTTGTTCAGGGGGTAAGGAATCTCCAGGTGGTAAACTTTTATGCTGTTAATGTGGGGCAAAGGGATCTTCAGGTAGTATACTTTTCCATTAAGGCCAAGTATTCTGGCATGGAGGAAAGAACATTTCCCTCAAAATTTGCTGCTGATAATAAAAGGAAACATGTATACTTCTTGCTTTTTTTGTGATAGCTCTAAAGATTATCACTATTGACATGTGTTATTTTTGTCTCAACCTTCTTGAGGCTACTGATTATTCCTTCTGTGAGAAGAAATGTTCACTGATCTCAAATATTACTTTAGAGAGGAAACAGAACCAATTTACACAAAATAATTCAGAGAAAGTCAATTAGCTGACAACTCTTTTGCTGAAAGCCAATTTGCCAAAAGCTAATTTTCTAAAAACCAATTTATTGAATGACCTATTCTCCAAATTATTGAGAATTAAAAGCAATTTTTGATTCTAACACTGTTCCCACTTCTGCCTTTACCCTTTGTAGCCATCTTTGCCCCTCGTCAGATATTTGCTTCTAGTGGTAAAACAGCTACAAACCATGCCAAGGCCTGTTTCAAAGTGTTTGTCTGACAGGCCCTAGGGTTTATATCTTCCATTTTGCAGACAAGGAAACTAAAGCTTACAAAAGTTAGTTAACTTGCTTATTTATGTCAATTAAATAATACATTGTACATAATACAAATAATACATAATACATAATACAAATAATACATGTGTATATGTACATAGGTTTTTCTGGGTTCAAAGTATTCACTTCTATCCATCTCTGTGCTATGCGTTATTTAATCATCTGTAGTGTGTTTCATACTGTGACCATACCTGAGAAGAACCAGTTAGGGCAAAATAAGTTCTTAATGACTGGAAACTTTCACGAGAAAGAAAAAAAAAGAAAACAGAAAATGTAATGCCAACATATTATCTAAAGCTGTGAGAAAATGGGATATTTGGATTGATTAAATATTATGTTTAAAATAATTACATGTATTACACATTGGTAGGGATATCTAAATATGATAACATACATAACATAATATACACAGTTCTACATCTATATAGGAAAGAGTGAAACTTTATTTTAGGTTGATTCAAAAGGCTGCTGAGATTGGAGTCATTGTTTTGATCAAAAGGAGGCTGGATTCAGAGTTCACATCTAACCTAAGTCCAAGTATTTAAAATATCAAGAGAAGAACGTTATAAAATCACTTGACAAGTTGTATCCGCTCTCAAACAAAATCATTACCAAAGCTTATGGGAATAACTCATGGCAGGTGGGGTGGGGAGGGTAATCTTGCTTTGGATTAGCTCATTGTCAGAGGAGCATTTTACAACAGGTGAAGGAGATCGCTGTACCTGCAGTAGAGTAAGAGCCTAAGGTACAGTTTAATTACTTGCTGACAACAGTGAAACTGAGGCAAAGGTGGTCCAGATATGATGTGTTGAGGCATCCGTGAGCCTAGGCAAACTCACGTCATTTTTATTTATTTATTTATTTATTACAGTAACTACAGTAGGCAAGAAGTCTATTCACATCCTTGGATTTAATCTCTGCTCTTTTGCAAGGGAGACCAGTTTCTGGGTAAGTGGTTACTAGCTCTTTAAGAACAAAGGAGGATTTTAAAAACTCTCTTCTGGAACTGAGGTGGGAAACAGGACCACTGCACTCTATGGCACACCACATATCTTGCACTCTGTGATATCTATGAATGAATTAGAGAATGGAGCTCCCTCAAGGAATATGTACAATTTGGTCAGGGGGATCTGTTGTTTTGGTCTCTGTGCAATGCACAAACCGCTCAACCATGTTTTTCCTTTATCATGCAAAAATTGTGTCCAATGAAAGAACCACACTAATTACAATCTAGTTTCCAAAAGACCTCTCCTCTAAGTTAATTCTTTATGCTCATCAAATATTTTATAATATAATTGAGTTCTAATTGCTTTCCAATTACTGATTACCTGTTCTTTGTTTCTAATTTATTTTAAAGTAAAAATTTATTTTAAAATAAGTATGTCGACATAACAATGACCTGTGCTCACTATTAAAAACAAAACAAAACAAAACACTACAAAAAAGGACAAAGGACTGGGCACTTGGGGTTAAATAACTTGCCCAAGTTCTAACCACCAGTAAGCAAGGAAGGGAGGCTGGATTTGACTCAGGGCTATTTAACTCAGACACCTGCTTTCCAAAATTCTATATTCCACTTCTTCTTAACCACTTTCAATCTCTCCATTTTTTTTCTTTTGGATTTTCCTCACTTATTGATACAGAAAAAACTTATCTCTCTTACTTTTATCCACTCTTCCCTTTGCTAGTTGGGAATCCCATACGATCTTGGTCAAGTCAAACAAGTATAAGAATAGAGTTAATGGGCCGGCCCAGTGGCGCACTGGATAAGTGCGCCACTTGGGAAGCGCAGCAGCGCTCCCGCCGAGGGTTCGGATCCCACATACAGACTGGCCGCTCACTGGCTGAGCGAGGCAGAGGAGTGACACTGAGGGTTGCAATCCCGTTGCCAGTCCCCGGTCCGGTGCGGGGGCAACACTGAGGGTTGCGATCCGTTGCCGGACACGGAAAAAAACAAAAGACAAAAAAAAAAAAAAAAAGAATAGAGTTAATGATATGTCTTCATTAAATAAAATAAAATTTCACTTTTTAGTAAAAAAAGTGAAATTAGACAATATTAGGAAGCAGTGGCATCAACCTTTGAAATATCTCGAATCCTCTTCAGAATCTATAATGACATCTTCTACCGTGTCTTCCTCTTATAATTAAAAATTTAATTTAATTTACGTTAAGCACCAATGTTCAAGGGAAATTTCTTATTAAATTTTATTGAACTTCTTATTTTCCAAATGTGTAGAAACTTTTACCTTACTTTATATGAATGAATTTGAAACAGCTTCAAACTTCTTTCTTAAACTCAAGTACCTGTTTGGAATTTATGTACATAAAATATGGGATAGAATCATAAAAGCAGCTTTATTTCTATGTAGTCTATTGATTTGTAGGAGTTTCAATGCATTGAAGTCAACATCGTATGTGCCACAGGATTATGTTGCACTTATTTAAATGCTTTCTCCTTATGTGCTGTCTTACACATCTATATATTTAATTTTCTTTATTGCATTTTGGCCTTTGTATTGCATGGCATGCCTGTTTATAATATAGACAATGTTGGCTTATTTTAATACAATTTAAATAAATTCTAATATAATTTTGTTATGTAACTAGCCACTGGATGTGAAAAGCCTTTCTATTTCAGAGATAAAGTGATGTGACTCCTATTTAAAATACCTTATTTATGATGGGTAGTTAGTAAGTTTTACTATCATTATCCCCAAATTTTCAGAATAATACATTTTGGCATGAAGCTGGGGTGAAGCTTCTGTCCAGCCCTCAGTATCTTGTCCCTGCCTCAGATCACCTCTATTTTTTGTTTTCCTGCAGCAAAATTGAGAAGGATGGGACCCAAGAAATCCTGATTTTCAGAACTGTGGCTCTTTCTTTTAAGAAAGAATGTGCCTGCTCTATGAGCTAATATAGTTTACCTCTCCACACTGAGTTATAAAGTAGGGAATGTTATTCAATATAGTAACTACTATATTGTTTTAAGATTAAATGGAGCTTAACCTTAACTATAATTTTCATCTTCAGGTCCTGGAATTTTTTAAAGCCACCTGTTTGACCCCATGATTCCCCTTTTTCTCTTTTATGCACTCTATTTTATGTATTTATGCATTTTTAACTTGTACATATAGTATGATGCTTTAAATCTTGTATTGTTTCCTTTTTTCTTTTTCTTGATACTATGCTTTTCAGATCTACCCATATTTACTATTTGCATTTCTAATTAATGGCTTCTAAGCAAGGTGTAATATTTTATGATATGCATTCACCATTTTACTTATGTCTCCTTAAGCAATTGTGTGAGAGATTCTCTGGGGATATGGCCTGGAGACAGATCGTTGGGTCATTGGATACACCTCTCTGATTTTCATTACATACTGCCAGATTGTTCTCCAAAATGACTGTACTAGTTTTATTTCCACATTTTGGCTTATTGTTGTTGTTACCCCACTTTCTAAGTTACCAGGCTTTGCTCATTTTTTCTTCTATCAGGTTTCTTGTCTCTTTCTTGACTTTTTGTAAGAGGGTAAATATTAATCCCTCACTAATTTTCTGAAAAGTCTTACTGTTCTGTCAACCATTTGGTAACTATGGTAACTTTGATAAGTAGAAATCCTATATTTTGATTTAGTTTATCAACCTTTTTGGGTTTTGATTAAGAAATTCTTCCTTATTTGAAAGTCACAGAGATTTTTACTTACAGTTGCTTTTGTTAGCTTTACATTTGCTGCACTAATTTTCCATATGAAAACATTCTTTTATTGAACTTCAGAGACTACTGCATCCTTTCCTCAGAGTAGGTGGTCTGAATACCTCTGTGATGTGGTAAACCAAGTTCAACATTTGGCCAGAAAGCACATCCTGGGAGTGAACATGTTTTTTTATGTTTAACTTGAATTTAGGTTAAAAAACTGAAATATGAGAGAAACTGTTTAAAAAAATCTGAACTTTATTTAAATAGGAAGAAAAAAATTATAAGTGTTCATAATTTTTGGTCTGCTCCTGTGCCAGGACCCAGGTGGCAGAAATTGGTATTTAGTGCATTCAAACAGGTAGAGAGGTAAATGTTCATTTTTGCTTGGATAATAGAAATCCCATTATGTAGCAAGAGTTTAAGTGAATTTTCTGTTGTGTGAATAGCATTTTTGTTTTCACACATTTTCCATTTCTTTCTAGCCCCCTTTCATTTCATGCCTTTCAGTGAGTAACATTTTAGTAACATTAACTAAACATTTTGGAGTTGTTGCAGCATTAACGTTGTGGCTTTGCAAAAACTCTGAGCATATTTTTTTGCTCTACATTTTGATTTTTTGGGCATTTGTTGTCTCTTCCAGTTCTTAAATTAACCTAATTTATAAATTAAGCTCTATTAGTCTCCTTTTATTTTCTATTGCCTGAAATTTGTGTCAAAAAACTCAGAGGATACAGTCCCAGAGGAAACAACCTATTTCCCAATTTTAGATATTAATTCATTACTAAATTTCTTTAATTTTAATTTTGTATTTTATTTTTTAATTCTACATCTCACCTTGGAAGTGAAGTCTGGAAAGAGTGTTTATGGGAGTATTAGCCTAAGCCTTGCAGAAAAGTATAAGGAATGTATATATGCAAGGGTACATTAGAAAGTTCATGGAAAGATTTGTATTATCTTTAAATTCTATTTTTTTCATGAGCTTTTTGAAGTATCTTCATATACGGAAAACTTCCCAAGTTGATTTGACCACTGTCTTCTGTGAAGTTTGATTCTTTTATGCATCTTCTGTTCCTGATAGAGCCAGAGCTAAGTAAGCAGAGCCCAGGGAGAGGAAGGGGGTACTGATGGAGCAACATTTGAGCCATCAAAGGTTGATGTGTGATTGCCCCTCAATCCATAGTCACTTTCCAGCTGTGAGGAGGGAGCTCTGAAGCTTCTCAGCATAGAGTGCTCATGTCCAGACTGGCTCAGGCAGATGACCTCTTTCTTTATTTATCTTTTTTTTTTTTTTTCCTTTTGTAAGCACTGACGTGTGTTCAGATGTGAGGCAGCTGTCCAAAAGACATGCCAGGATGAAAAGCCACCTTTATGCTGTTATTAGGATTGATTCTTCAGATTTCATTAACTTAGTAAATATTAATAGCGTCACTCAAAAAAATCCTCCAATACTTGTTTGGCTATTATCTCAATAAGCTTACCATTAGCAAGACTCTTCTAAAGTTCTAGTTTCAGAATATCTTATAACTATTCTTATATTTAAATGTACATTTTAAAATAATCCCCCCTCCTGCCAGGGCTAGCCTTGTAATTAATTTGTATAACTTAAGGGGTATAAAAAGGCCATTCTGTTCATAAATATTTCACAAGCTTGTTATGAATCCCGATATTCCTCGTGGAGAGGCATTCCTTTCGTTAAGGCATTCATTCCGGTCAACTTCACTTACCAAGATTTTCTTACGACAGTCAGTCCTGCTATGGGAGAGCACCAGGCTGTAAACTAAGGATGCAAATTGGCATAAGATAAGGTTCCTGCCCTTGAGGGACTTGCAGTCTGTTTGGTGAAACAGGACATATACATTTAAAGGTAAAATAACAAGACAAGGGAATATCTGTGTAGAGCATTACATTTATCTGTGTAAATCATTACATTTATAGGAGTTAAAAAAATCTCTAAGGGCTGGTCCTCAGAGAAGGGTTTATGGATGACCAGGTGCTAGAGACTGATGAAAAGCCTGATTTTTAAAAATACACATGAATCAGAGAGTCATTCTGTTTTTTATTTGAGCCCCCAAAAGAATAAGCAAATGGTGCATAAAGATGACAATCAGGGGTACTCCTAAATACAACTGTAAACTCATAAATCTGTTTTTGATTCCCTGTCATCATCTTTTTCTAGAAATCTAGTACATTTCTCTGACTACTTGCTTTCTGCTTTCCTTTCTACTGGAAATGATCTGAATGCCTTTAGGATTAGGCTGCTGTCAACCCATCCATGGGGATTGTAACAGAAGATCTGGAGGACAAATAAGCCCTTGCATCCTGCTATCACCGGGTACTCTTAAATTGAAGCCCTTCACTCTGTCCCTTGTACCTTTATCTCTATACTGCTCTGTGCTTCACCTTGCCTGGCTCCCCTTTTCACTGCACTTGTCCTGAACATCTCACTGTGCCACCTGAATCTTGCTACTCCTGCATCCTCAACCCCTTCGTGAAATGTTTTCTTTCTGTCCTGATCTTCGTAGAGAACTAGCAGTCCCTACAGGTAGAGTTTCCATGGCTGACAATTTGAGTGAAATTACTCATTCTCTCCACTCCACATTCCTTAAGGTGGGGTGCTTACCTTTGTCCCTTCACTTCCCTTTGTCCCTTCCAGATCATTTTTTCCCCAGACAAATCAAAACCCTCAGTCCTTTGAAGCTCTTTACTTGCTTCTGCCAATTTATAGACTACAAGTCAGTCATATGTTTAGACCTGATTTACTATTTTCCGTTTCAATCCAACTCCTTCCATCATCCAGAATGACTTAAATTTTCACATTGATGTTTAGTATATTTTAGCACATTTCCTCCTTGCCTTTCTTCCAGTGACTTTTATGCCCAGTTTATTTCAGGTACCTCTGTGACTATACTCTGGACATTGGAATCCCTTGGAATCGTTCCTCCTCTGGACTAACACATTGAAACATTCACTGCTATGATTACAACGTTCTGTCTTTCTAACTCTCCATCAAATTACTAACATTCTTCATGGAATGACCTTTATTCTGTTAGGGATAACCCACCTTTTTACTGTTCTACTTCATTCTCATGTATAAGACTCACATATAAGCCTACATTCTCATATATAAGCCTGTCTTTTCTTTCTTCCTTATTCTGATTGAATGCCAGTCTATTATTTTGACCATGCTCTGTCTATAACCTCAGAACCCTTAAGCCATTGGTCTTCTGTCTCATCCACCAGGTAAAATTCCAATCTTGGATCAATCCAGCTAGGTGCTTTCCTCATAACAACACATCAATGATGAACTTTTAGAAACGCACGCACACACACACACACACACACACACATATGAGTGCATACAGTATTGTCACCATAAACTCATGGTTTCTTACTTCAATTGCTCATCAATGTTGCCTGACATTTCTCTGTCACCCTTGTTTAGCTTTCCCTCTGCTTCCTATGATGCCTATCTCAAATTTTCTTCATTAGCCTCTGACTTCTGCCCCCACCCCCTGACCCCACTCTAAATTCTCATTTTTAGCAGGTGACTTTGCCTCCAGGCTCACAGGAAAGAGAGAGAGAGAGAGAGAGAGAGAGAGAGAGAGAGAGAGAGAGAGAGAGAGAAACAATAAAACTCTCTTACTTTCCCTTCGCTGCAAGCTTAACTGCACAAACAACTATCATTTCCTCTTCTCCTCTGTTACATCAGACAAGTCACCCTTTCTACTTGAGGATGATCCCTCCCATTGCGCTGAGTCACATCCTTCTATATGGTGCTGCTGTTCTAATGACTATAGTCTTTCGTGTATGTTCAACTTCCTCACTTAGTTGTCATTAGTTCTTCTATCTGCAAATGTTCCCCTCAACCCTGTGCTCCTCTCTGCCTATGGCTCCCACACTCTTCCTTCTCTCACTGGCAGATTCTTTAGAGGGTCGTCTATACTCGCTGCATGCTTTATATACTTCCCCAGTCAGACTCTCCCCCTTTCACACCTACCGCCATGTGAATCTGCTCTTTCACAAAGACGTGGTTGCTCATTCCAAAAGACATTTCTAAGCTCTCGCCTTCCTGGTCTTACGAGCAGCACTGACATTTCCGCTTTCTCCTTTATTTCTGAAGTAGTGTCCTCTTGTGCTGCAATTGCCTTCGTAACAGATTCACCATGTGGCGTGGGAACCCTTCAGCATGCCACCGTAATCCTCGCCCCTACCCCCAAGCTTTTCTTTCCTCCTGTTGTAAAAAAAGAGGTGTTCCTCTTGTCTGAGGCTAATCCAGTCACCTACAAGTCTGAATCCTCTCAGCAAAAACCTTCCACTTCTCTTACCTTGATATAAGTCTGCACCGTGTCCTAATGCTTCTAACCTTCTACCATTCCTTGAATCTGTCCAGTCTCTTCAACTCTACTTTTCACTGGATCACCTTACTGTTATTAGGTCCACAATGGTACTTAAGCAGCCTCCTCAGAGGCCAATTTATTGCTGAACCAATAAAGCTTTAGCTTTAGCATTCTGTATTTACATAGGATTTTGCATATGCCCTGGTCTTAGCATTTTGTATTCCTTGTCTTATAGAGAGCCTCCAGATTGTCTAAGTTCAGTAGCTACCACATCTGGATCTGCCCCCAAGACCTCCATGTTATGTTGTCTCTTGAGTTGTGCTACACTAACCCATTCTCCACACTGCTAGTGGAGTAATTTTTCTCAAGTGAAAATCATATCATGCCACTTCCTTGCTTAAAACTCCTCCAATAGCTTTCTATTTTTTTCAGGAAAAAAATTTCTAAATATAGCTTTTAGGCTCATTCTGACATGACCTCTCCTTTTGTCTCTGGTATCACCTTAGACTACACATTTTACGTGTTTTTCCATCATTCTCTCATCCACAGAGAGGTAGACAAGGCAGGTTCTGTCTTTTTTTAAAGACAAGGAAAACAAAGCTCGGAGAAGGTAAGCAATGGCCCCAAGCTTATGGAACAAACAACTTATGTGGCTGAGATTTGGGTCGAGCTCTTCTGATTCCTTTTGAAATTTGTTGTTCTGTTATAAGTAACATGTTGTCTCTATGTCCAAATATGCTTATTCTGGGACAAGCTGAAAACAGAGAAGTCTTTGTGAGTAGTTTCTGGGTCATATATTAGTTGATAAGATTTTCACAATTTATGTGTAAATAAAATTAACTGTTTTTTAAATGTGTGAAAGCAAATCTTCTAATTATTATATTTTAATTACTTCAGTAATAAAAATTTCATATTAACTCTTTTTATACTGGCTTATTTTAGGACATGTATTTCTTAAAAACATGCATTTATAAAAGGGATAGTTCAAGCAGGGATGCTCCCGTTTCTGTGTGAGGACATACTAATTTCAGAATAGTGTACTGACAGCCTAAAACTTGACTAAACCTTAGACTGACCTCCCTCTTCTAAGAGCATTTACTTTAAAAAACCTTCCAGTTGTAAATTCTTTTTTTGCCTCTTGGAAATGTAAATCTCCTCCCAGAAATATGTTAATCAAGAAAGATAGGGTCCCTATCTCCCGGTCTCTTTGGGAGGGTAGGAATCTAACTTCCATAAGTGCCAATTAGCAAACACGGATGGCCTAATCAGACCCACAAATCTCCCCTCTAAAGTCCTCCAGTACTTTTCCACTAGCTCACCCCAGTACTTAACTTTCACACCTTTTGTTTCATCAAGGTTAAGTTCAGTCTCACTCCCTTACTACAATAATATCGAATAAAGTCTTCCTGCCATTTTTAATGGTGTTTGGTGAAATATTTCTTTTATAGTGTCCACTTATAAAAGCATTTATAAAAATATAGAGAAATATATCTGTGGGCACAACACAGACACTGACCTTGGTTCTTTTCATTTTACTTGTCAAAAAGCATTTTTCCTAGGTAATTGCTATTTGTATACAGAAAAAAATTGTAATTCTCAAAGATCATATGCACTCTTCCAGATCCCGTTGATTTGTTTAGATCCTTTACCATCCCCCCTTAAATGGATTCTGAAATACCTTATCACCTTGGCTCATGCTCCTCTTTACCTTCTGTGTAGTATAGATTATTTTTTTTTCAACAGCATTTTCCTTAATATATAAGAGTAGACAGCATTGTTTTCCTTGCTGATAGTGCCTTGAGTTATTTTATGACATGGTTTCATTTGTCTCCATAAGAGCAGGAGAATATTGAGAAGGATGAATATAAGGAGAGGCCGTTCATCCCATCAAGCTCTTTTCGTTTTAATGCACCCTGGAGAACATTTAATTGCTTCTTGAATGACCCCCAAGGTCTTCCTAGAATGAGCTTGTTGTCTTCTTTGCGGAGGAGACCATCCCCATTTCATTCGAACTCATTGTGACTTAATTATAGGATACATATAATAAATTGGAGGCAATCAGTAATCCTTAATCAAACAGGGTAAATTTGTTTCACATGCAAGACACAATGGGCCCTTGTGAAATAGATGGCACACTTTCATTTACTGAACGATACCCAGATTAATTAACTCACCTGATAGCTGTGGTTCCAATTTCCCAACTGCAACTCAAGTCTATCTTATGGTTGCCCTTTTTTATTCTCTTTCTTATCATTCCATGAAACTGATCTTTAATAGACTCTCAGATTTAACGATTATAATTTCTCCTCACATATATTATCTTGTCGTTATTTAAAATAAGGCATATGTTGGCCTACAAACAGCACATAGTATATTCGTACATGTTTATGTTTTTTATATTATTTATATTTATTTTATATTATTCATATTACATTATGAATTGCGTATGTATATGTATATGCACACACACACACACACACACACACATGCGTGCCAATACACACACTCGGTGGAGAGGAAGCCAGAATTTCTTTTGACACGGCATTTCTTTAGTTACAGCTCTATTACGAATCTGAGTTCATTGGGTCTATTTTCAGAATTTTACAATAATTTCATCAAGCCTCCAGCAGTGCCTAATCACTTTCTAGAGCAGATTTTAGCTGTTTGGTTTCTGCTGGATGTTTTCCCTGAAAATTACTGTAAGAGATTTAATTGATTTATATTTCATTTATCTTGCAAAAAGTTGAGGTTTTTATTAAATTTAAGTGTCTGTTTAGTGCCTCTCATTGTGTATCCTGATTACTTATGGTGACTCAGTGTAACATTTAATAACTATTAGTTTTCTTTTGAAGAGTTCTTAACCAGGAAACAAGAGTTCTTACAGCTACATAGATAATTAACTTGAAGCTTGTCTGTCTCCTGAGAGACATCAAATATGTAAATGAGGAACTTAAGCCTTAACAAGACATGTTAAGGAAATCACTAAAAGTTTTATCACATGAAAGCTAAAATCCATGGTTAAAAAAAATATCAATATGCTTTGAAGAACTAATATATGCATTTTGCTTAGGATTTGTGAAATTTATGGGCTTAAAATTTTTTTTCTAAACTGCAGAAACCAGCCAGATCTGCTAACAAAAAACTAATGTAGTTTTTTAAAAAAAGGACAGGAATCACATTTAAATGCTTCACAATGCCTACTATATTATTGGAGCTCAACAAATATTTAATAAACTTGTACAAAACTTTTCTTTTTTTAGTTTACAAGTTCCTCATTTGCAGTACTTATTCTTTCAATCTTTTAATCATACTGCTTTTCATAGCTAACCAATAATTGATATTTTTGGTCTGTTTTTATTATTAAAGACATAAAGAGGGAAGAGACACTCGTGTTTAATATTTTAAACTTGATTAACAATTCTCCTCATTTTACATTTTTGTGCTGGATTTTTAATCTGAAGGGAAACATTGTATCATTGCTCTAAGTTTTAATGGCCTGGATAGCAATATTTTTTGTTATAATTGATAGATTATATTTTCTTGAGACACAACAGAACTAGAGAACAAAATAGGTGAAAGTGAGAAACAATTTGTAAATTCCTAAAAGAAAAGTTTTCTTGAAAAGTAGAATGGGTTTTTTTTGGATTTTTAAAAAAGATAAATCATTTGAAGCTTTTTAAGACAATTTACTTGGCTCTCAGTGGGTTACACACTTTCAACGGAGTATGCTTCTAATCCTTTCCTCAAGTCTTAGTTGGGTCTGCAGATGGAATATTTGGTGTTCTATAGCTGTAGTTAGGAATGCATCTAACACAGGTACACACCTATCCCTCTAACTCGGATTTGGTCAGAAGCTGACATCCGCTTCGTGTTCACCCAGGGTCCTGATGTAGTCATTTTTCTCGCTGCACGTCTGGGTCGTATCGCTCAGGCCTAACTTGGTCTGAATCAGGATTAGTATGGAATGTGCACGATTTCCTTAAGGAAATTGTCTGATTCTTAAATAAATACATTAAATAGCACCTGGTCAGGGATAAAGGGCACTTCTGTGCTATCAATTGTCTTCAGTCTGAATTTAGTTGAGTGCCTCCCACACACACACACACACACACACACACACACACACACACACACACACACACACAGTGAGAGAGAAACCAGTGGCAAATCTGATCAAAGGTAAAATCGAGTGAGAAAAAGCGGAGTCGCGAAAAGGGGCACAATCCATTTTCTCGACAGTATCACTGCTGGCTTCGCTTCCTTCTTGCCCATCCGGCTGCTTTGTTATATTGCCAGCATGCGTCACCCCATCGTACCATATTTTTCAGTTTTCCAAAGGATAAAGATATTTCCGGGATTCTAGTCATAACATCAAAACAATTTTTAAGGACAATCAGTTTTTCTCTTCACAAGCACGACGCTCTGAAGGGCTCCGAGTGGCCCTGGGACGTGGATTGGTTCCGGCTGCAGCGCATGCGCCAAATCCCTGCAGGGGTGCGCGACGTTTCTCCGCTCACACGAACTTTACTGTCTCCCAGGGAGATGAAGGTCAAACGACGCATATTCGCTAGCACGTGAGGCATGGATTTGGCTTGCTCTTGACTTCAGCCTCTCCTCGGCAGCTTTAGACCTCTCACGGTTTTGCTTCCTCATATTCCCGATCTCCTTTATCCTCCTAGTGTTGCTTTGTCTCCAGCTGCTTGTTCTTTGGCCTCATCAGCGGAAATCAGTTTCTAAACCCATTAAACACAGCTCCTGGAAGTAAGTTGAACCAAGTTGTTCTAAAAACACAAAAAACCCAAAATGCTTTTGTAGGAAATAGAGGACTGGCTCTGTCGTGGAGCAGCAGTTGCGTGCTGGTTGTATTTTGGCTGCATGAGTTGATCTAAAAAAACTTTGAACATTCATTTACAAGTTAATTTATAAACAGCTGGACCAGTTATCTTAATTCATCTTGCTTTGGTTTTCCTTCTTCAGAGCCATTCTAGAAAACGCATGATGGATTGGCTCACTCAATCAGAAGGGGGAAAAAGATCAAATAAAGAAAATAAAGACCTATCTGGCTTTCTGTTTAATTACCTAAAACGTTCCTTTTAATCAGATGAATGATTTCAAATTGTAACAAGTATTTCCAGTTAAAACTAAACAAGGGATACTTTTAGGAATAGAAAGAAGATTTTATGTTTCAACATTTGGCCATTTAAAAGATAATTTAATTTTGCTTCCTTTCAAAGTAAAAACGATTTCAAACCTTTAAATTATTAGAATACTTGGCTTTTGGGAATATAGTAAGAGGATTATTTTTAGTTAAATTACTGGGACCATCCTTAATAATTCATGATAGCTACATCATTCATGACTTAAGATTGCCTTAATTAGAGAGAGTTTTATTTCATTTTACTTTTCACTATTAGTACATATAACTGTTTGAGCGTTCTCTTTGGCACTATGGACATCATAACTATCTTTTTATGTGCCAGATTCATTATTATTATTTATGTTTAAATTTATAATACTTAGAAAAACCGTACAATGAGGATGTATAAAACATAAAAGAAAAAGGTACTTTTTCCCAGAAATCTACAGAAATGCATTAATTTTAGGATATTTGGGTTTTTGGTAATTTTAGTTTTACTTGGCTATCAAAAGAGCAAGGTGATTTGTGACTATTTGGTTAAAGAGATAGAGAGAATCATGGATTTGAGAAGATATAAATTTTAGAATATTTTCGGGGAAGTTTTAATTTGTTGCCTAATCACCGAATTGTTTATAATTGTTAGACAAAAGGATAATTAGACAATAAAGTTAAATTTATCCTTAAGACAATTTATAGCTGTCATTGGCTGTTCTTAGTCTCTTTTCTTGTACTTCTTGCTCAGTATAATCATTTGCAAATGTACTTGTATTTTGATAAATGGACAAATAAAATATACTTTCAAATTGCTTTCAGTATGACCAAGATCAGTTTTGGAAAAAGTGAGTGCAACTATTTATGGGGTTAAAAATTATTTCATGACAGAGAAAAGTAAAGTAATATAGATTTCAAATTTAAAATAGATTGCAAAACATTTAAAATGAAATTAAACATATTTGGCAAATACTTATTCATTGTTGTATTAACCAAATTAATTATCAGGGAACACCTTTGTTTCAGGATTCTAAAAATGGTATAAGGCAAACAGGAACTTAGTAAGCAAGTATTAAACTTTATTTGAAATTTTCTTATCCTGCAAAGAACCAAGAGAACACTATACAGCTATACAGATGAAATATTTCTGCAGGTTGGTTTCTCATGGATATTTTCTATATACACTCAACATTGTGCATTAGTCAAATAGTATTTTCTAATGCACAGTGATTTTAACCAGGGATTTGTTCAATAAGTTTGGTTTTGGAGCTTGTTTTGTGTGCAAACACACTATCTTTGATTTAATTTTTTCTGACACAGTGCCCACTGCACAGAATAAAAAAAAAAGTGTAATTGTAGTTTTGTCCTTTATAGCACAGGACAAATAAATGTCAAAATCAAATGGTGGTGTCCCCCAAGGGAAAACACACTTCAGTGATGAAATATTCTTCCTCACTTCCCATTGCTATTCCTCTGAACACCCAGGTGAAGCTGCCTCAGGACCTAATCAAATGCTGCTAATTTGCATATAATAAAAAATCCTGCCATGAGATTTTAGAACATTAGAAGGAAAAGTGCATAGTCTCTAAAATGGAAAATTATGAAAACGTGTATGTCTGCTCTGAATCACCAGTTTATAAACACTCAGAATGGTTTAGACCTAATGTGAGATAAGCATCTACTTATGTTATTGATATGTTAATTGTCAGTTTAATTCTCTGGTTAATAAAAATCCTCGAAAGGTGCACACTTCTATTTCCTATGTTCCTTGAAAATGCTGTGATATTGATAAAATGTCAGACTCCTTCTCGGGAATGATGGTAACAATCAACTTTGCAAAGCAATTGCTAAAGTAGCTTTGAAAAGATAGCTGCACAAGGAAACAGTTTTTCCCGGGAACTATTTGTACTTACCTTAAAATAGTCCTTCTGTTTTTCAAAAAACTCTTCACATAGTAGATGTAAGATTTTCTTATCAGAATTATCCCTACCAAAAATTATTAGGAAGAAAGTATTTTTAAGTCACATGAGTTATTTTAGGAGGAAATTCTTTTAACTTTAGGACCCTGGTTGTTTTGATAATTTCTGCAAGTTTATCAGGTGGTTCCACAAACAGCAACTGATTTTGCAATATTCTTTTTGAATCTATAGAGTGAAACAGAACCTTTTATTTAAAAAATTACAGTTACCATTAAATTCACAAATAGAAGATATTAAATTTCAGTTCCCTAATCCTAACATTATACACACAATTTTGAAAAATGTCTCCTGGAAATTATAGAAGCTTCCTAAACATTTGAAATGCTGGGTTCTAGTGTGTGTGTGTGTGTGTGTGTGTGTGTGTGTGAGAGAGAGAGAGAGAGAGAGAGAGAGAGAGAGAAAGAGAGAGAGACAGACAGACAGAGAGAGAGAGAAGGCTAAATCCCTCTTCTCTAAAATTGAAATACTCATATTCAACTGGTAAAGGAATATACTTGAATTCTGAGATAATCTCATGTTATTCAGTATAGTATAGAGATACTAATTATCATTGCATTTGGCATGGGGGGAGAGTAAATGTTATTACATTTTAGGCAGCCACAATAAATATTATTGTTTTTAAGGACATGGTAAATTATAGAGAGTGATTTGCTCTTTGGAGGCCATGTGGTCAGAAGGAAGAAGGCTTAACTGAAACATGAGAAATCGAGGTTAGTCAGAAATTTCCTGCTGAGGTCAGAATTAGAGAAGTAACTCAGGAACATTTTGGATTTCTTGTACTGAAGTTTTTGAAAGTACAACTAGTTCTCATTTGCCAATGACACCCACTCTGGAGGGAGAAGAATAAAGTAGTATTTAGCAGTGTGTCAGTGAACTTTCATGGAACAATGCTCAACGACACAGGAATGTTAGTGTTCTGCAGTTCAAATCATGTTTTCAGAAAAGTAACAATTATGTAGAATAAGATCTTGGGTGAGAACAAAAATAATCACGAGAAGAAAGGTTTGTTACCCAATAGCAAGCTAATAAGAATTGCTGAGTTATTTTCATTTAACGCAAGCATAAGATCACTCTTCCTTAGTCGCAAGAAACAGCATTTATAGATCTGGGGAATGAAGGTTCTGTCTTGGCCTTTGGAGTAAAGGGAGAAAGAAGTGGAGTATGCTGAGAAATTTTTAATCTGAAATTATAGGATTTGCAGGTAAAGACTCAAGTTCAGGGGCCTGATAGTCCACCAGAGCAGATTAGAGTCCCTAGCGGGCAGGGTCTGTGTCCAGTTCATGTTCTGGTTCCAAGAGCCTACTCGAGGCCAATAGTACTGCAGGCCTTCCCTCAGTGTGTATGGATGTATGAAAGAAGTAAACATCAACTGGTTAGGGTTCCTGATTTTTTGGAGGCTGAAGACCCCTTTTTCACAAATTGAAATTATATTTTTATTTATTAAGTTACAGAAAGAACTTGGTATACACCAAGTACTTTGGTGTGAGGGATTTGAGGATTTCTTTTGATAATCCCTTGGTGTAAGGGGTTTTGGGATTTCTTATGATAATCCCACAGTCATCCAGTCTCCTGGATGGACACTTCTCCTTCAGTTGACCAGAGGCCTGATGAAGTCTGTGGGTTGCCATCTCTTTTTAACCTTTAACATGCTGGCAGGCATGGCCCTGCAGAAGCAGAGCTGAAGGGGCATTCTGAAAGGACTGATCACTTGTTTCCTTCCTTTCTACAAATGAAATGATGGAGTATAGCAGTTGACACTTGGCTTGTTTTCCATGAATGTGTTTGTCTAGTGTCATCAACGGTCTGTCTCTGCCTTTAGGATGCAAGTAGGTGGGATCTCTTTCTATTCTTATCTGATATTGTAAATGTAGGAAACCCCCCACCTTTGTGTACACTATAGAACTAACTTTGTTTTCCCTTTATAGCTTTCCCTTAATGATTATCTAAGATTGTATCAAAAGCAGACATCCTGTCTCTTCCAATAAATCTCTCCAAGCATCCTCTCAAAGCAGGAAGCAGCTGCCCATCACACGTGATGACATCCTGCATCCTGTCTACATCTCTCGAAGCATCCTGTTTCTCCTGATACACTTACCTATATAAACCCCAGCCCTCAGCCAATCAGGAAGGCTGTTGGGACTTTGCTCTCTGTGTCTCAGTTGGTGTCCTCTGAAATAAAAAGTCTTTCCTTTTAAGTTCTGTTTAGTAAGTGTGATTGGCGATCTTATAGCAGCCAGCACTTGGACCCAAATGAGTCAGAGATACCCCCGACTAAGTTGGCCTCTCACATATTGACTGACAGTGACAGGAATCCTACGGGACTCATTCACTACTAGTATGAAGAATAATTTGGAAATCATGAAAGTGCTATTCCATAGAATCCAAAAATTAGACAGCTTCATTTATTTAAAAGTTAAAAAACAGAAAAAGTGAATGATTTTGGAGCCATTTTAATGACCAACTGATTGTGAACTCTTTTTAATAAATTCAAACTTGAGTTTATGCTTTTCTTTCTGATTCATTATTACTTTCAATCCTTTCTGCCATCCTCTCTCTTTCTCATTTCTACTGTTATCCAGTTGAAGTAATTTTTTCATATCAGTAATCCATTTTGACAAAAATATTTCGGATTTACCTTTGCTGACTAATAGAATTCTGTGAAAAATCTGGTGAGACGTACCCAACTAATCCTGCTGACATGCTGCTTTTATATACTGTAAATATCTGTAGAGGATGCTTTCCTGGAGCTTGCGTAATTTACACCACAGTTTTTAAAGCTTTTGTTTTTATTCTATATGTTTCTTATTTGTATTATTCATCTAACTTTTTGATGGAATTGTCTCAAAATTCATGGGAAATTTTCTTGGATATTGTCAATGGTTTGAGTTTTGCCCTATTCATGAAATGTTCTACCCTTTTAAAAATAACTTAAAATTCTTAACAATGTTAAAACCCATGATTTTACAACCATTCCTGAACATATTCTCTCCTTGGAGCTTTTCTTCATTTGTAGCAGAAGTAAGGCTACTAATGATATAGGAAGTACTCAGCTTCTCTGGGCTTGGGTTACAGGACACACCTCTGGGTTTCAAGCCACACCCCAAGGTCTTAAACTCCTCCTCTAGATCTTCCTCTACAGGAAAGTTACTGTTGCTGGTTAGACCTGTTTTCAGCACCAACACTTGGAAAATGAGACCACAAGGGGCTGACTTATGCAAATCCAGTGGCTTAGCATGCTCAGTAGAGAGGGGTTATATAACCCTGGTAACCAGGCATGCTCAGTAGGGTGGAGTTTATCCTCTGAATGACCTTCAAGTAGAGGTGCTAGAGAGCACAGAATATTCTGAATATGCCTGGTGCAAGTGACAGGATTTGATCGATGAACATCCTCCAAGAAGAGACCAACTGAGCATGTGCAAGACTAATGTTACATGGCTGGGAACCACCCCTTAATTGAATATTCATTAGATAGTGAAACTATAAAAGCCAAATCCCAGCAGAAGGCAGGGCTGTTGCTCATGCTCTTGGAGTCAGCTTGCACTCTGCCTGTGGAGTAAGTCTTTCTTTCTTTTTGTATCAAATTTACTTTCAGCAAGTAGCTGCTCACTCTCTTGAGCCAGCCTATACTCTGTACTAGACTTTAAGTATGTATTTCTTGCTTTTGTGTTAAACTCAGAGCATGCCCTGCTCATTCTCTGGAGCTATGCCTCACTCTCTCTGTGAAATCTGTATCTCTTATTTGTTATGTTAAACCTTTTCTCATTTTCTACTGTGACTCTACTCTTAAGTTCTTTCTGGTGGCAGAGTCAAGAACCTGGTAAGAGGATGGCGTGGGCCAAGTCTGACTACCAGGCCTTGCAGGCGCTACCTCCGACATCACTAATACACTTAAAGATTTTCAGAAATGAGATAAGTTAGGAAAACATAACTCCAAACATGCAAAATTTTATTTTTGGTGTTCAAGGCTTATAAAAGATTTCCCAATTAACATTTTTGACCAATACATACTTTGATTATTTTATCAATTGTTGAATCAATTATTAGGTATTTAAAAATGCTTAAGCCCTTTTAAAAAATCTTCTGTAAATGCCATATTCTTTTCCCAAAGATAAAATGTCTGTATCTCACAGTGTTTGTGACAAATTAACCAGGACTCAGCTAATGTTCAGTATATAATTGTTTCCAATCAAAGGTGCCTTTTTTACACTGCTACTTATCTAAAATCTTGAGGCAACTTTACATATAATAAAGACCAAAAAATAGAGTTTTAAATGGGTTGATGTATGATTTTCAACTATTTTTAGGGCTAGGAATTATTTCAAAGGGAAAAAAATCAAGGGCTTACATTAGATAGTAGTTGAAGCATCTTTAAATTCAATAATACTTATAATTTTATTATTATATATTACATATACTACAAGAGTACTTCAAAAAGTTTGAAAATAAACTTAAAAGATAGCATGAGTCTTTCCGTGAACTTTTTGCAGTGCCCTTGTATATAACTATTTTATTTTGCCATCTACGGGTCATACTTGGGAGACCTTTGGCTAAATGAATCCCTTGAAATCATTTCACAACTTCCCCTACTCTGAGAAGATTGTGGCCCACAGGACAGACACCATACACTCACCACATCCTCTCCTGGTCAAAAGAATAGGTCACTGGGCATTTATTTTGTTGCCCATTCAGGGGAACAAATTCTAAATTTAAAAAAAAAAGAAAAAGGAAAAAAATTAAAAGCAGTGAAAATAAATCTGACTGTAGGGAAAGATGATATTCAGAATTCCTAGACATTACAGAAGATGATTTTCACAATCTTCTGAGGCTGCTTTTCTTCACAAAGAATAATTTTATGAATTCCTTGAACTAGACCACCTCAATTCTGGTGTTCAGAATGCAAGAGTTTGTAGTATATTATTTTCTGGTTCAGTACTTATTCGAGAGCTGACCATGAGTTTTCTTTCTTTAGTGACGATAATGGCAACAGCCACTTCTGGATTCCAGATGATGACCTTCTCTTGGGTTATCACTCAGTGGCTGGGACTGATACTACTTGGTACTACTGCTTAGAGGGAAAAAGAGGAAGTTGAAAGTGTCAGTCAAGTTTTGCCATGTGCACTGACAGTACAGGAAGAGGGCTTTTTAATTTACTCTCTAAACACTTGTTGAGTGCCTACTAGTGCCAAGCACTGTGTCAGACCATGGAGATTTGAAGGTAAAAAATCATCACACCTGCCCCAAGAAACACAAGAAATGTAGGACTATAGATGTAAAAACAGGCAATTACAATCACGTGGAAGCTTTTAATAGAGATATATACAAAACTTGGAGGGAAGATGAAAGAAGTGTTACAACTTATTCCAGCTGAGTATGATACTGACAGACTTACAAATTGAAGATGAAGAAATAATTGTCTGCCATTTTGGGTCTTTTTCCAGGTTATGCAGGTGGCAGGAAGTGCTTCTTGGCTCAATTATAGAGTTCCTTGAATTGAAAGTTGAGTTTACTCTTCTGCCAGGGACTGACATTCAAAGGCATGCCTGAGTTACATCAGTTACTCTTTGGGGCTAAAGTTGTCTTTATTACCATATACCGGGAGAAAATATTAAGTAATACCTCTGATAAAAACACATGTATCAGAATATATAAAGGACTCTTAAAACTCAGTAATACAAAAAAGATTGGAACGGATATTTCACCAAAGAAGATATAGGAATGTGCAATCAGCAGATGAAAAAAATGCCCAAAGTCATTAGTCATTAGGGAATGTCAATTAAAACCACAATGGAATACCACTACACACGTATTAGAATTACAATAATGAAAAAGACTGACCATACCTAGCATTGGTGAGAAAGTAGAGGACCTGAATCTCTCATACATTTCTGGGGAGAATGTAATATGGTTTAACCACTTTGAAAAATGCTTGGCATTTTCTTAAAAAAGTTAAACATACATCTACCATATAATCCAGCTATTCCATGTTTAGGCAATTGCCCAAGGTAAATGAAAGCACATGTTTGTACAAAGACTTATATGTGCACGTTCATAGCAGCTTTCTTTGGCAGTCATAGACTGGAAACAATCCAAATGTCCACCAACACATATGAATGGAGAAACAAACTATGGTACACCCCCAAAATGGAATTCTACATAGCAGTAAAGAGAATGAATTAGTGATATGTACTAGAACATGATATGTGAAGTGAAAGAAGCCAGACAAAAGAGAGTACATACTATATGATTTACTCCAGAAAATGCAAACTAACATATAGTGTTAGAAAGCGGATATCTATGCAAAGCATTTTATTTCTGCATCCTAAGAGACATGTTGTGAAGTATTTTTCTACTTAGATCCCTGGGGACAGGGTGGGGGATACAGGGAGCACTGGGAGAGAGGAAATATAAATGGATACAAGGAAAATTTGTGGGTGGTGAATATATTCATTTGTTTGATTGTGATGATGGTTTCACCAATGTATACATATGTCAAAACTTATCAAATTGTACCCTTTAAACATATGCACTGTGTTGTATGTCAGTTGCAACTTACTAAATCTATTTTTTGCAAAAAGCAGTTGGAACATTGCTACTACATTGATTAACAATGTTTGAAAATCTGAAGTAAATAAACAAACAAAAAAAATGCATTTTTCCTTTCTGCCCCTCAGTTTTTAGTCTAATTTGTCAATGGCGTAACATCCTTGGTGAAATTGGTCAGTCAGATTTATTGAAATGCATAGGATAAATCATAGATGAATATATTTCTTAAGGGGAGCCTCTATGATCTTTGACTGCCTGGGAAATCCATTTTTATGGAAGCTTTCATTGCACTCAATACATCAGAGATTAGAAGACTTAGCTACCTTTTATTTAAAACATATTTGCTTAAATTACAACAAGTTATCTTACAGCTAGACATATGAATGCCATGTGCTAAGTAAATTGTACATTATGTAGAAAGAATGTTTAAAAATACCCTGAAGTTGTAGAAATATGAGATGCATATAGAGAATGATAATTTAAGCAGTTTCAGTCATCTCACTGATGTTAAACTGAGCTTTCTGTAGTTCTTGCAGCAGAAGAGACATATGTCTTGAATGTATTTTAAATATACGCCAAAGCTAACCCTTTTAAGGGCATCATTGAATTGATAATTTCAAACAGTTTGTCAAACTTAGAAATGTTCCAGAGAGGAAAGGGAAATCTTGAGTGCATCATTTAGTATATTTTATAATGTCATTTTTGAGGATTCATGTTTACTTTGACTGCCTGTCCCACTGTACCCAAAATATGAATAAATAAAGATGAACACTTGGTTTCTATGTCCTTTCACTATGCAATGTTGAGTGAGTGTTAAAGCTAATATAGTTGGATATAAATCATATCTCCAGTCATCACTTTGTTAATTTGATAATTGCTCAATACTGATCTTAATGAAGTTAATGTGCCTGTTATCTGTAACCATAAAACATTCCCGATATAAGACAGTTCCACTTTAAATCAAAGAAAAACGAAACAGTCACACGTATTAACATGTAAGGTGGTGAACAAATTTAGCTGAATTACATGACACTGTCAGCTCTGTGCAGAAAACTCTAATTTTTTATAAAAGGTCTTGATTTCCAAGCTCTTTACTTGAACGAGAAGATTTAATTTATCTGTTATTTTATGAAGCATTTTTATGTGTAGAAAAAGTGCTACTTGTTTGCACATGCTGGTTATGTGGCATTCTTACATGATTTCATGCTTTGCTGATGGAAAATTAGACCCTTGTGTATTCTAAAAGAATAGAAGATAGCTATAGAATCAGGATGCAATTGCCTCAGGACATTCTGTTGACAGCTCGAAATATATACAGACAAAGCAATGTCACTGGATGCTAATGTGAACTATAGCCACTGATGAGTACTGTAAATCCCTCTAAAAGGAAAATCTAAAACCCTTTTATTGAACTGGAGGTTTTACCTTAAACTTTGAGTATGGAGGTAATTTCAACACTTTTGCAAAATGAACCATAATGAATATTTTATAATTACATTATGCCCATGAACTCATAAATATAATCTCAGGGGCTGATATATCCAGATAAAGCTACATATAGATATGAGATCATTCACTTCTGTTATTTATGTATTAGACTAATAATATGGTGTCTTTCATGAGTACTGAAGATGAATCATTCATTTATGGGATTAGTTTGTACCATGCCAGTCTTTACATAGTAATTTCCTTGTCTGTTAGAAATTTTCAATTTTCTCCAGTGTGAAACTGAATGAGAGGTATACTGTAATTTAACTAATAATAATAATATTTACAAGTAATAATATCTCTAATACTACCTTATAGGAAAATCCAGTAAGGCATGTCAAAACACCCCTAGAAGCTACAGTGTCTTTGTTGGTCTTTTTAACCTTCTATGTCATCTTTAATAACCATCACAAATTCTCTATAGAGCAAACCTCAGTGCAAAGGTGCGAATCTGAGGCCAGTGAGTCAAATTCTGAAAGAATTATCTTGCTTCGTTCCTGCGCAAAGCTATTTACCTTGTATTTCAGAAAGCATCATGTTGCTTATCAACAGAGAGTGGGGATAAATTGATGTCGACTGCTTCAGTCCTACTTCCAGAGGACCATTACACTTTATATCTTGTGGCTGAAATACTGGAAGTAAGGAAAAAGCGAACAGTAGTCAAGTGCAGAGGTCTTCTTTGGTGATGTTAATGTTCTTGGTAGGTTTGGCACCGGGAGCAATTTTCCATTACAATGCAGCTGAAAATGAGTGGAAACATTTTCTTTAACCAAACAACCATGTAGGCAGGCTGTGTGTAGTGTTCCTTGAAATGAGTCTGGAAAAACAAAACAAAGCCCTTCCTTGTTTCTTCTAATTGTCATGCTCTGAAATGAAGTGTAAGTGAAACCTGGTAAGTAGAAATGTCAGGACTATTTGGTCTCCCTACACAACGGCTTTCTGGTAGTCAGTATCAAAGAGCAGTGTTCTGCCAGGTTTAAGAATGGACTGAAAAGAATATAGAACAGTCCTTGAAAATCATGGCAATTATTCACAGCAAAAAGTCTCTGGCCGAGAAATCCTAATGCCAGTGGATGGTTTTGGAATTTTTGTTTGGAACGTGAATAAAACGGATGAGCTAGGAGCAGCCCGTCATGAGAAAAGCCTTTTGTTGCTATCCTGGGCTGATCCCACTTCATAAGACTGCCATGCACAACTGCAGTAGCACAAATTGAACAAAACGAACAATGAACCGCAAAACCTCCTGGGATAGAAGATCAGGAACCCCAGTGAGCATTATTTCCCACTTTAAATCAAATGATATACTAAAATAGAATAAGGCCTAAATGTACAAAACATTCTCAGTAAGACACGGTAGAATGCCTAGAAGTAAATAAAGTTCACATCATTTGCTTCTACTTCAAATAAATAGCCTTTTCTAGGTCAATTCAACAAATAATCTCTCTAGTTCTAAAATGGGGGAAAAATTTTACTAAAATAAAAATGAAAATGACTTAGTCTACAACTAATCTGGAAAACATCAGGTTCATTAAGAATCAAGTAGAACCATTCTACCTGTAAAAATTTCTTTAAGACAGAAGAAAGAAATTTGCAAATAAAAATGAAAAAAAAAAGTGACACTGATGAGTTAGAAAATTTTCTTCCAAATTCATCAGCACTATTGTTTTTACCTAAAAAGACTGTTAAGCAGATCCAGGTAGAGAAAGCTAAACTTTTCAAGTTTTCTCCAAGCTGAGCCCTTTTTCTGTGATGACTGACATCACCGTGGTCCAGGTCTTCTCACATCACAGCAAATTATCACAATTATTATTCCCAACTGGTATCCTGCTTCTGCTAGAGCTCCCCAGCCTTTACCCTAATTTGTTGTATTATTCCCTCTTAATTTTCTTAAAATAGTATGTTATTATTTCAACCTTGTTAAAAGCATTCCCATTACCTCCAGGCTAAGGTAAAATCACCTACTCTAGAGGTTCAAAGCCCTCTACAATCAAGCACAATGTTCCCATTAAAAACTCTCTTCTTCTGCTGTGTTGGTCACTAGAGCTCAAAGCATTATTTTTGCTTTCAAGTTTTTGATTAAGCCATAGTCTCTTCAAATTGCCTCTGTCTTCTTTACATTAAGCAAACTGTACTCATTCATTCATTCATTTAACAAAAAGACATTTAGCACCCACTGGGTGTCAGGCTCTGTGCTAGGCAATGGGGATACAGTAGTGAATTAGAACAGCATGGCTCCTGCTCTCAAAGAGGGCAGGATTTGGTGAATAATTTTAGGGACAGCAGACATACTACTCCTAAAAAAAAAAAAAAGAGATAGTGATAAGTACTGTAAAGGAAATAAAAGAGGTTGATGTTATAGTGAGTAGTAGGATTACTTAGATTGGGTAATCAGGGAAGACCTCATTAAGGGAGAATCATTTGGTCATTTGAATTGAGAACTAAATGCAAGAAGAGACAGTCACACAGAAACTGGAAATAGTTTTTCAGGAAGTAACAATTGCAAATGTCCTAAGTTAGTAAAAAACCTGGCATGTACACAGGTATTGATATTCAACAGTGTTCCCCGCAGATATGTACAATCAAATATGTTTCATTAAAAATAAATTTAAATGAAAATAGAAAAAAGAAATTAAAAAGAAAAAATTTTCTGAGATAGAAATAGATTAGAGATTACCAGACCAGAGGGGGTGGGAGTATGAATTAATGAGAAGTTATTAAAAAAAAAAAAAAAAGTCAGCCATGTTCATAGAAAAAAGACAAGGCAGTGAAACTGAAAAGAGATGAGCTGAACTTTGGAGAACTCTTAATTTTCTGTGTCAAGCATCTGAAACTATCTCCCCACTCTTGAAATACTGTGGCATTGTTTTAGAGATTGTTTAAACAGTGGTGACTAGAATACTTATGGAAATATGGGCTGTAAAGTCCATTCTAAGGAGGTCTCAAATAGAAATAAAGAGTTTTATGGGAACTGGGTCAAAGATCACTCTTGCTGTGAACTGGAAAGGAACTTGGCTACATTGTGTCCATGCCCTAGGACTTAATGGAAATTCAAACTTAGGAGTTGTGAACCAGAGTATTTGGTGGAAAAATTTCTAAGCAGCAAAGAATTAAGGAAGCTACATGGCTACTTGCAACAGCCTACTTTAAGTTATGGCAGCAAAGGCACAACATAAAGCCAGAATTTAAAAGGGAAGCAGGGTCGGCCCCGTGGCTCACTCGGGAGAGTGCAGCGCTGGGAGCACAGCGGTGCCCCCGCCGCGGGTTCGGATCCTATATAGGGCTGGCCAGTGCGCTCACAGGCTGAGTGCTGTGCAGGCGACACCACGCCAACGGTTGCAATCCCCTTACTGGTCACAAAAAAGAAAAAACAAAAAAAAAAAGGGAAGCAGAATGTAAAGATTTGGAAAATGTGCAGTCTGGCCATGTGGTAGAGAAGCAGAGAGCATGCAATGCTGCAACCAGCCCAGCAACCACTAGCTAAGAAGATTAGTACAAAGGAAAGGCATTATCAGGAGAAGGAGAAAAAGGTCTTGAAGGCAACTGCAGCAGCCTCTAGGGCCAACTCTTCTATTTCAGGCCCAGAGACCTAGGGACACAGAATGGTCTCAGGGAACAGGCTCAAGGAGCCCTCCACGGCTTTGCTTTGCAGGGCCACCTTGGAAGCCACTTCCAGCACCAGCACCCCAGCTGCCTTTGCTGCTCCAGCTGTGGCTAAATTGGCCCCAGGTGTGGCTGGAAATGCAGGTTTGGAAAATACAAGTTGGAAGTCTCGGTGGCATCCACGTGGTGTTAGGTGTGTAAGCACACAGAACGTCAGAGCTGGGAAGGCTTGGGAGCCTCCACCGCGATTTCAGAGCATCTATGGAAAAGCCTGGGGGCCCAGGAAGGATCTGTCACAGGGGCGGAGTCACCACAGACAGTCTTCTCTAGAGCAATGCCAAGCAGAAACATGGGGTCAGAGTTGCAGCAGAGAAACCCCAACAGCTCCATGCCTACTGAATCCAAGAGAGTGGGACCACCATGGAGACCTCAGACTTGTGGAGCTACCAGCATGCAATGCCAGCCTGAGAGAGCTAAAGCATCACCTGAGACCAGGAAAGCCATGGAACTGGAGCTGCCTCAGGGCTTGGGGACCCAACTCCCACACCAACCTGCAGAGGACAAGGAACATGGGGTCCAGGTACATGATTCACCAGCTTTGAGATTTAATGCCTGTTCTGCTGGGTTTCAGACTTGTTTGGGACCTGTTACAACTTTCTTTTGGCCTATTTCTCCCCTTTGGAACTGGAATGTATATCCTATGTTTGTCCCAGCATTGTATCTTGGAAGTAGATAACTTGTATTGATTTCACAGATGGGGCCTTGAACTTTGGACTTTTGAGCTGAAACAAGTTAAGACATTGGGGATAAAATGAACGTATTTGCCTGTGAAAAAGACATGAGTTTGGGGGGGCCAGGGATGGAATGTAGTGTATTGAATTAGGTACGGTAAAAACTCACTGAAGCTTGAATTGTGTCAGTCAAGTTTTATGTATTAGAAACTTGGCTGCCACTATGACTGTTAAGAGGGTGGAAAATCCTACTATGGTAAACGTAGAGCCATGAAGAGGTGATTAGATTGTAGGGTCATGCCTTAGTGAATGGATTAAAAATGGTGGTCCTGAGGGCTTCAAAAGTAGAGGAGAGTCTGTCTCTCTCCGCTCTCTCTGCTTCCACCATCTTTCGATGTGAGAACCCTGGGTTGCTGTTGCCACCACCAGAAGGACTTTGGATTTCCCCGCCTCAGAAACTGTAAGCAATAAATTTTGTTTTCTTTATAAATCACCCAGTTGCAGGTATTTTGTTATAAGCAACAAAAACAGACTAAGACAGGCATGTTACTAATTAACTCCTATCTCGTTTTCTGTCATTTTCTTTGGGTGTGTCATTGCCCCAATTAGATTTTGAATTTACTATATGATAAAAATAAAGTCATATCATGAATGATTATGCAGCCTCACAAGATCTTCCAGTGCGTTAATCATAGAGTAGGTTTTTAAACATAGTAAAGATGTCAAATCTCCCCAAATTGATGTACAGGTTTGACATAATACCTATGAAAATCCAAGCAAGATTTTTTGGTAGGTATAAAAAAAATTATTCTAAAATGTATATGGGAAGCAAAAGTATTAGAATTGCTAAAATAAGAAGAGGTTGGGAGGAGTCAGTCTAACTAATTTCAAGATTTCTATATCTATAGTGATCAGTACTGTGTGGTATCAGCATATGAATAGACACGTGGATCAATGGAACAGAAAGGAGAACCCAGAAATAGCCCCACAATAATTTGGACAACTGATTTTTGGCAAAGGTACAAAAGCAATACAATGTAGCAAAAATGGTCTTTTCAACAAATGGTGCTGGAACAACTGGACATCCTAGGAAAAAACCGAAAAAGAACCATGACCTAAACTTCTTACCTTATACAAAAAATTAACTCAAAATGGATCACAGACTTAAATGTAAAATGTAAAACTTTTAGGGAAGAAATAAGAGACCATCTTTAGGATCTACAGCTAGGCAAAGAGTTCTTAGACACGAAAAGAATGATCCATAGAACAAAAATTTGTAAATCAGACTTTATTGAAATCTACAACTTTTGCTCTGTGAAAGATCCTGTGAAAAGGATGAAAAGACAGCTACAGACTGAGAGAAAAATACATGCAACCACTTACCCAGTCAAGGACCAACACCTAGAATATAAAAAGAACACTCTAAACCCAACAGTAAAAAACAAGTACCCAATTGGAATGGGCAAAAGACACGAACAGACATTTCACTGCAGCAGATATACAGATAATAATAAGAATGAAAAGATATTCAACATCATTTGTCATTAAGAGAATTCAAATTAAAGCCAAAATTAGATATCACTGCATACCTATTAGAATGGCTAAAATAAAATTTAAAAAAGGTGATAACACAGAATGCTGGCAAGGATATAAGGAAGCTTAATCACCCATGTATTACTGGTCTGAATGTAAGATGGTACAGCCACTTTGAAAAGTTTGGCATCTTCTTAAAAAATGAAACATGCAATTACCATATGACCCAGTACCATAAAATTCTGTTCTAGGCATTAATCTCAGAGAAATGAAAACTTATATGTGCACAAACTTGTGTTTATCCCAACTTTATTTTAATAACCCCAAACTGAAATCAATACAGATGTTCTTCAATGGATGAATGGTTAAAAATATTGTGATACATCGATACCATGTAATACTACTCAGGAGAAAAGGGGAAAAAAATATACACACAACAACCCAGATTAACGTTGAGAGAATAACGAGTGTTAAAAGCCAATCCTGTAAGATTATATAATTATAATATTACATTTACACAGACTTCTTGAAATGTAAATTTTTTGAAATACAGAACAATTAAGTGGTTGCCATAGGTTAAGGAAGGGATGGGGATGATAAGGAAATGTTTGTATTTACAAAAGGATAACACGAGGGATCCTTGCAGTGGTGGAAATGTTCTGTATCTTGACTGTATCAATGTTAATATCCTGGTTATGATATTGTACTATAGTTTTCCAAGACGTTATCATCAGGGGAAACTGGGTAAAAGGTCCATAGGGCCTCTCTGTGTTATTTCTTACAACTGCATGAGAATTTAAAATTCAAAATAAAAAGTTAAATTTAATAAAAAATAAATATTGCCTCAGTGAATTATGAGGATGAATAAATAAGCAGCCACAGTAATAATAATAGCTACACATATACTAGATGCTGGGAAGTTTTTATCACTCTTACTTATATCAAATCAGCTAAACTTCACAACTTCGCTGTAAAGTAATTATTACTTCCCATCAAGAGACTGAGACACAGAGAGACTAACTGCCGTGGTCATATGGCTGATAAGTAGCAGATTCTGCATTCAAAGAATCCATGATCTTAACCCTTAAACTATAGCACCTCTATAAATTACGGTAATAATATTGTTATGAAGGGTGGATTGATCTTTATTATTTCTAAAAATATTAAAGTAATCTATTGAAAGTAGAAGGAAAGGGTCTCTACCATAACCTCAGTGTTAGCAGAAACATAATGCCTCATTTTCACAAAAAGTTTAGAGAGCCACAGGGGGCTTCCTTGGCTCCAGGACCTCTTTCTGCCTGCAATTCTTTTCTATTTATTTCTTTAATTTTGATTGTACATATTTATGGCATACACAGTTGACTATCAGTATTTGTGTACAGCATGTGATGATCAAATCAATATTATTAGCATGTTCATCATTACAAATCATAGTTATTCTTTGTGTCCTTTACCCAATTACTCCCTAAATACCCTCCCCTTCTCCCTATCTTACCTCTAGTAACTATAAGTGTTTTCTGCTTCTGAAAGTTGAACATTTTATTGTTTCCTTCCTTCCTTCCTTCCTTCCTTCCTTCCTTCCTTCCTTCCTTCCTTCCGTCCTTCCTCCCTCCCTCCCTCCCTCTCTCTCTCCTCCTTCCTTAGTTCTCACTTACAGATGAGGATATGTGGTATTTCTCTTTCTGTGTCTGGATTATTTCATTTAAAATTTTCTCCACACTCATCCATTTTGTAGTAAATTGAAGAATTTCAGAATTTCATTCTTTTTTTATGGCTGAATAGTATTCCATGGTGTATATATACCACATTTTCCTTATCTAGTCATTCATCAATGGACATTTAGGCTGGTTCCATATCATGCCTATTGTAAATAGACCTGCAATAAACATGGGAGTGCAGGTATCACTTTGACATGATGATTTCCAATCCTTTGGATATATACCCAGAAGTGGGATTGCTA
The DNA here is from genome assembly GCF_000696425.1 of Galeopterus variegatus. Lineage (NCBI taxonomy): Eukaryota > Metazoa > Chordata > Mammalia > Dermoptera > Cynocephalidae > Galeopterus > Galeopterus variegatus. Next base: position 379,066 of record NW_007726152.1, on the reverse strand, counting down.
GATCATATTGTGGTTCTATCTGTAATTGTTTAGGAAACTTCCATACTATTTTCCATAATGGCTGTACTAATTTACAGTCCCACCAACACTGTAGAAGAGTTCCCTTTTCTCTGTATCTTTGTCAGCATTTGTTATTCTCTGTCTTTTTGATAATAGCCAATCTCACTGGGATGAGATGATATCTCAATGTGATTTTGATTTGCATTTCCCTGATGATTAGTACATTGAGCATTTTTTCATGTATCTGTCAGCTATTGGTATGTCTTCCTCAGAAAAATGTCTATACAGCTTCTTTGTCCATTTTTAAATTGAATTATTCATATTCCTTGTTACTGTGAAGTCATTTGAGTTCCTTGTATATTTGGGATATTAATCCCCTGTCAGATGTATAATTTGGAAATATTTTATCCCATTCTGTAGGTTGTCTTTTCACTCTGTAGATTGTTTCCTTTGCTGTGTTGAAGCTTTTTAGTTTGATATAATACCATTTGTTTCTTTTTTCTTTTGTTGCTTGTGCTTTTGGGGTCTTATTCAAAAAGTCTGTGCTCAATTCTACATTGTGAAGTGTTTCCCCTATGGGTTCTTCTAGGAGTTTTATAGTTTCAGGTCTTGTACTTACATCTTTACTCCGTTTGAGTAGATATTGGTATATGACAAGAGGTATGGGTCTAGTTTCATTCTTCTATACATGGACATTTAGTTTTCCCAGCACCATTTACTGAAGAGGCCCTCCTTTTCCCAATATGTGTTCTTGTTGCCTTTATTAAAGATCAGTTGGCTGTAAATACATGAGTTGATTCCCGGGTCCTCTATTCTGTTCCATTGAGCCACGTGTCTGTTTTTATGCTAGTACCATGCTGTTTTGGTTATAGCTTTGCAGTATAGTTTGAAGTCAGGTAGTGTAATGCCTCCAATTTTACTTTTTTGCTGTGAACTGCTTTGACTATTCAGGGTCTTTTGCTGTTCCATAAGAATTTTAAGATTTTTTAAAAAAAATTTCTGTGATGAATGTCATTGGTATTTTGATGGAGTCTTGCCTCTTGCTTATCTATCAGAGAAAGAGCTGTTTTTCCTCCTGTCCATGGACCAATCTTCTCCTTGCACTCTTGATGCCACTCCTGCTTGCCTCCTCTGGCACTTTGGCTCTCCTTTGTTCAGATCCATGTTTCTGCCTCAGTGGCCATGACATCAAGGTGGGGAGAGAAGGAGAGGAAATTCCCCCACTCACCTTCACCTCTGTGCTGTCTGCTCTGTGGCACTGTTGAACACATATTTCTTCCTGAAATTGTTCTCTTGGCTTTGCTATGTTGTTCTACCTCCATTTTTTCTTCTACGACTTTGACGTTTCTCCATCCATGTGTAAGTGTGCCTTCTTCCTGCTTTCTGGGGTTCTTTTCTCAGCTTATTTTTATACATGTTATACTGTGTTCTCTGCCTGGACAAGTACATTCGTGATCTCAGGCATAACTGGTTGAAATCTAAGCAAGAACAATTAGCACACTCAAAAGGATTTAACTAGACAGAATTAAATTAAGAGACCAATTTAGAGCTCTGAGAAGGGTTAAAGGAATGAATGAAGGATAGTGAAGTACCTAAGACAAATGACAATCAGAAACCATTTCCATGTCTAAGCCTGAAGGTACAGGCAGAGGGAATAATGATACTGAGACCAAGAGAAAGCTAGAATCATAAATTGTATTGATGGATGTGTTGCAGTCAGGGAATGTAGATTCACACATAAAACACAAATTTCCACCCCATCTTTGAAAGAAGGCGTCCAATTCAACCTGCCATGTGGTGGCCAAACTGGCGTCCCTGACCCCAAGAGTTACGGAAATCTGTTTTATCAGGGGCTTGAGTCTGGCCTTTGTTGTTGTGAGATCCCAAGAGTAGCCAGATCAGCCTTTGTGCAAGGAAGTCCATGTTGTTGCTACCATACCTAGCCTTCATCCCTGCTGCCATGGATACATTTTAAATGAACTATTGATCAAGTTTCAGGGTGGACAGGGACTTATGCAGAGAATGAGTTGTACTGTACACTTGATAATTAAGAGCCTCTTATACTGTGGATGGCCTTTGCTGAATATTTATATGAGACAAAAATTCTTCACACTGTACTCATCATTCAAGGTTTATTTGTTGTCAGTCTTCCAATCTTTTCAGAGCTGGGTAGACATTTATTTCTAGCTTTGAATTCCAGGTAAGTTTTTCCTGGTCTCCCTTAACTTCAAGGCTTTTCTTTAGTTTTCAACCTATCATTGTTCTCCTTTCTAAAGTGCCATATTTTTATGGGTATTCTTTAGGCTTGTTAAGATATTGTAGGAAGAAAATTGTTTTAGTGCAAAGAAGTGAGTTAGAGTGTTTACCAAGAAAAATCTAGTGCAACTAATTTCATGCATAACTGTTACCTATGTGATATTTCTATGCTTTATATATTTCATTTAAGATAGAGAATGGTCAAAAACATTTCAAGAGTCCCAGATTGATGAGTGATTCATGTTTTTATAAAGATGTATGAATGATATAAAATATGAAATACATAAATGCCACACTTTTTCACTAAGGTGAAGACAGAAAATACTGCATGTTAACTGTGTATTAATTTATATATGTATGGTGTTTGTTTTAATCAGTTTATATTGAGGAAATCATGACAGGTTTGCAATGTGACTTCAGTCTTAAGCTCATTAACATCTGTCTTTGACTTAGAAGGCATAGAAGTTATAACCTCTATGATTCTATACTACTAGTACTATAGTGCTACTGTTGACCCTTACTATTCTATTCTCATCCAGCATTATCCTGCACAGAAAACACATTCCAGATGGCAAAAAGTTTAATGAGAAGTCCAATTTTTGTCTACAAGCATGAGGATCGGTTGCTATTTAATTAGACTGACTGAATATTGTTGAATTCTGTATTGGGTCTAGAAATCATTTAATATAACATTGTTAATCATCTATGTAGTGCTTATAGTATCTTAATAAAGGTGATTGCTTCAAAATACTCTACCACTGTTTTATCATTCCATAATCAATTCCTTTTTTTTTTTTTTTTGAACTTACGCTGGGTCTTACACAATTAATTAGTATTGAAAATTGTTGAGCTATAAAGTTCAAAATACATTATATCCAATGACTTTTTGGGTAAATATTAAGCATAGATATGTTTACAAGACTATCCAATTTCATATAATAAATTCAAACATTTTTCTTACTTTAAATCTAGCAGATACCAGAAAGAGAAACACTCTCACAAACACAAAATGAGACAGATATTATCACCAGAAAACGTACACTAAATGAAATACTAATGGTTACTCTTTAGGTAGAAGAGGCTCAGATGGAAGCTCAAGAAAAAAAAAACACACGCACATACACAGGAAAAATTGCAAGAATGAAATGTAATTATGTGGGTAATTCTAAATGAATTTTAATGCTACAAAACAAAAATAATGTTTTACAAGTTTTTAAATATATAATGAATTAAAACTCATAACAAAAACACTGAAGTCAGGAATGGGTAAAGAGAAATATTCTAAGATCCTCATTTTGACTTGGAAGAGGTGAAAGGACTGGATACTTTAGCCTTTGATTAATAAAGAATGTGCATTATAATCTGTAGGGTAAATACTAAAAGAATAATAAAAGAACCAAATTAATAGAAGTTAAATATTAAATAAAAATACAGTATCATAATCATAGTGTAAGAACTTAGCATACCACCTCAGTAGTAGAATAGATCATGTTGATCAAAACAAGATAAAAAAACAAAAAGCAGTATGGGTAAGGAAAATTTAACAACATGATTTCAAAACAAACAACATTACCTAAATGATACATATAGAATACTGTACCCAACAACTACAGAATATACATTTTTAAAGCCACTTGGAACATTTTTCAAAATTGATTATATGCTAAATCAGAAACCAAGTTCCAACACATTTTAAAGCATCAATATAGCAAAAGTATTCCACAGTTACAGTGGAAATAAGCTAGAAATCAAATATACCTAGAAAATCTCCATATATATAAAATCACAAAATACACATTTAAACAACCTAAAGCTCAAGAAAGATATCAAATAGAAATTAGACAAATAGTTTCAAGTGAATGAAAATAAAAATACTACTTATAAAAATATGTGAGGAACAGATAAAACAATGCTAACAGAAAAAAATTGCCTTAAATGCACATAGTAGAAAAGATGAAAGACTGAAAATCAAAGATCTAAGCATTCATCTCCAGAAATTAAAAATTCATAGCAAATTAAATCTAAAAAAGGTAGATGGAAATAATAGAAATAAAAGCATAACAAAAAGGCTTAACTAAAACAAACATTTGGTATTTTATATATTATATGTATAAAGTCAAGACTAAGTAGAGTATGCTCCAGGAATTCAGAATTGTGTTAAGATTCAAAAACCAAGTAATTTAATGGACCTCATTAATAGATATTAGAAAATAATATGATTATATTACTGGATGCTGAAGAAACATTTGATAAAGTTTAACTCTCATTTAATGCTTAAAAAAATCACCATTATGTGAAGTATAAATAGAGAATAATCTCTATTATTATTTCAATCTTTTAAAATTTATTGAAGAGTGTCTTATGGTTTACTATTTTGATTACCTTGGTGAATACTTTATATAAACTTGAAAAGTGAGTACAATATACTGTTGTTGGGTGGAGTAGTATATACATGTCAATTAGGTCAATTTTGTTGATAGTGTTGTTTAAGTCATTATATACTTATTGATTTTTTTTATCCCCTTGTTTCATCAATTTTCAAAAGAGGAGTGTTGAAATCTCCTCTCAGTTGTTTTCTGATGTTAATACAAACACTGCAATTTTTCTACTATTAGTATTTGATGGCATATCTTTTTAATTCTTTACTTTGATCTATCTGTGTTTTATATTTCAATTGAGTTTCTTGTAAGGATCTTATAGCAAGCTTATTCATATTTATACAATTTGACAACCTCTGTTAGAAGAGGTGTTTGAGCCATTTGCATTTAACATAATCAAATATTATTGAGTTCAAATCTATCATCATGTCATTTTCCCCCTATTTATCATATGTTTTCTTCCTTGTGTCTTTTTTTACTTTCTTTGGATTAGTTCAACATTTTTTAAAAGATTCTTTTTTTAAATCATCATTATTGGCTTATTAGTATATCTCTTTTATTACTTTTTAAATTGTTTGCTCTGGAATTGACAAAATGCATTTTAGGTGTATCACAGTCTTTCTTCAAATCATGTTATGCTCATACAAATTTCTTTACAATGTAGAAATTTAAACAGTATACTTCCATTACTTCCCTCCTGTTCTTTGTGTTACTGTTGTCATACATTTTACTTCTACCTATCCCATAAACGCTAAAATATATTGTTATTATTTTATTGTAAACAGTGAATTAACTTTTATAGAAATCAAAAAATAAAAAGTATCTTTTATATTTATCTATTTACTTACTATGTCTGGTGTTCTTTGTTTCTTTTTGTAAATCTAAGTTTCTACGCAGTATCATTTTCTTTCTGCTTGAAGAACTTTCTATAATATTTCTTGTAGTATGTATCTGGTGGTGATGAAATGTCTGCCTTTATTGATGTGAAAAAGTCTTTATTTGGCCGTTGTTTTTGATCTGATCTGATTTTCATTATATTTGGAATTCTAGGTTAATAGCATTTTTTTTTTTTTTGCATTTTAAAGATGTTATTCCGTTGTGTTATGTGTTATATAATTTCTGCCAAGCAGTCTACTGTAATTCTTATCTGTATTCCATTGTAAGTAATGTGTCTTTTTCTCTGGCCACTTTAAAGATTTTCTCTATTCCATGTTTTCAAAATACTTTGATTTTGATAATCCTTGCTGTACTTTTATTTGTCCTATTTTACATGAGGTTCATTGAGCTTCTCGGGTCTATATGCTTATTATTTCAATCAAATTTGGAAAATTTCAGCCAGTATTCCATCAGATATTTATTCTGCTCCTTTCTCTTCCCTTGACCGTCCTGGGACTCCCAATACTCATGTGTTAGACAACTTGGTTTTTATGCCGCAGACCACTAAAACTTTGTGTATTTTTTCTAGCATATTATCTCTTGATAGTTCATTTTTATAGTTTTTCTTGCTATGCCTTCAAGTTTACTGGTTATTTCTGTTGTGTCTATTCTGTTCTGAATAACATTCAGCAAAATTTTCATTTCAGATGTTTTATTTTTCACCCCTAGAACTTCCATTTGTTTCTTTTTTATATTCTACATTTTCCTCCTCATCATATTTATGTTTGCCTTAAATCCTTGGGCATACTGAGTATTTTTATCACATATCTTTCAATGTATTTTTCTTCTAATTCATCATCTCAATCTTTTTTGGGGTCTGTGTGTAGTGATTGAATTTACTCCTTATTTAAGTAATATTTCCCTGCTTCTTCACATGTAAATTTTAACTGGATGCTGTACATTGTGAATTTCATGTTGAAGGATGCCTGGTTTTACTGTATTTCTCCAAAGAGTAAGGTCTTTGTTCTGGCTGGACATTAACATGCTTACAGGTTAATTTGATTATGAGCTTTTTCTTAAGCCTTCTGAGGACAGATCTACAGTAATCTTTTCTCTATAGTCAGCTTAGATTACTTTTGCATCTCTACTTAATGCTCCATACTTTCACTCTGGCTTGATGGAACTCAAATGATTCTTTTGTATGATCTTTGGGAATTGTTTGGCTTAGAAGCCAAGAGCTAGAGCTCTTGCCAGATCTTGTATTTTCTTGGCCTTGCTCTATTTCACCAAATGCATGTACAGATTGCTACTCAGACAAAAAGTGAAGGGAATCTATTTTTGGATTCCTGGAACTCTTTCTGTGCATACCCCTATCCTCTGTGGTACAATGTTTCTAGCTACCTTACCCTTCCTGAAATCCAGTCTTTGTCTTCTCAATTCAAAGGCACGATTGGACTTTTTGTCAGTTTTCTCACTTCTGTAATGGGATTCGAACTTTGCCTATGGCAGAAAGCTGGGATGTTCATAGAACTCATCTCATTGATATACTTAGTCTTTCACTGCCTGCCTATTACCTGAAATACATGTCTCGTATATTTTTCATGTTCTAGTTTTTTTATTATAAGAAAATAAGTCAGAATTCTGTTACTTTCTTGGGGCTAGAAGTAGAAGTCCAGAAGTACATTTTTAAAGTTATTTTTATATATAAAAAATTTCTTTTTCAAAAGGATCAAACCATTTTATATTGCTAAAAGAATGACTATTTTCTTTACTAGGACAGTTTCATAGAATTTTCACTCATAGGCTTTTATTTTAATAGCACACTTTTTACATAAAAATATGTGTGTATCTATGTATATGTCACGAGTAAGTGCTGAGTATATGCTACTGGAGGTTGGCTTCAAAGTTCACATGGTTGTGTCTGTAAAATTTTAGGTATGGTAGTGATTTCTGGGAAAAATTGTAGAATCATACACTCAGCTTTGAAATCCTTAAGCATTTTACTGATGCAACACAGAATGATGCAAACATTATTATAGATTTGTAGACTATGTTAATACAGCTGTCCGAGTAGTTGAAATATATGGTTTATTTCATATTATCTGATTTTTATATTAATAAAAATATATTAAAATTATGTCTCTATCTTTCTAAATCATGTCTATATCTTACTCATTAAAAATAAATTTTAACTTAAAGTTTTAAAAATAAGTCAGACTTATTATAAAAGTAGGAAAAAAAAAGAAAAACAAGGAAAGGTATTACCATTATGTCTTAGTCTCTTTTGTGCTGCTGTAACTGTGTACCTGAGACTGGGAATTTATAATGAATAGAGTTCTGGAGGTTGGGAAGTCCAATGTCAAGGTGCTAGACTTTAGTGAGGGCCTCCTTGCTGCATTGTCACATGGCAGAAGGTAGGAGGATCAGAGAGGTTAAAAGGGGGCTGAACTTGTTCTTTTACAATGGTATCAATCCCACCAATAAGGGTGGAACACTTTTTTAGCCTAATCACCTTTTAGAAGTTCCACATCTTAATACTATTACAATGGCAATTAAATTTCAACATGAGTTTTGTAAGGAATAAATATTTAAACCATATATTAGGCACCTTAATACCTGTAATTCTATTATTAGTTATATAAAAGATAACTATAGCCAAATTTGCAGCATTGCTTTTACATATTTCTTATACAGTTGCAATCAAACTTCATACATAATTTTATAATCTGCTTTTTCACTTAATAATATAGTTAAAAAGTTTTTTCATGGCTCTCATATAGAAGCACAATATATTTCATATAAATGTACTATTATTGGTTCATTAACCATCTATGCTGTTTTCAAATGATTTCTAATATAAATACTTGTATTATTATTGATATCTTTGTCAATCAAAATTTTGTTGATTATTATCTGTGATTTCAAATCATTTTTACAGAAAGTGCATTTAGATGCTTGGAGTGTATAAACTTACAAAAAAAGTCATTCAATACCCAATGCCAAATTTCTTTTTCAAGGTGATATAACAATATATACTTCCACAGATAGTGCAGAAGACTTCCTGGTTCCCTGCATTCAAATTAGCTTCCACTGTTACCATTAAAAAAAAAATCCATGTTGAAATTGAATTTCTCATCTAAGTGTAGTAAATTTTTACTCTAACCAGTGCTATATATCAGTATTCTGAATCCCTAGGACTTGGAGACTTTTCATAGCAAGGGCCAACAGTCCTCAAAGGTCTGGGTGTTTCCCTTTCTCCACTGCAATTGACAGAGGCCACTTTGAGCCTACCTTGTTCAAGGAGCTTGGAGTATGTAAACTGACTTAAGTCTGTAGAGTGAGCAAAGGGCTGTGATACTCTATTCTCCAGATTCAGGCTTCTGTGTTTCCCGGTCTAGAGTTGTTCTGAGTAGCCTCTAGATGGGCGGCCTATGCATTTCAGTCTCAGGATCCTAATGATTAATTAGCTAGCACCAAAGATTCTTGTAGCTTATAGAAGCCTGATTGTTGCGCAGGCTTTATTTCCTATTGTGTAGCTACATGGAACATTAAGCTTGTACTTTATCCAAAAGGTTCCTACTGACTCAAAATATTAAGTGGAAAGTAAGTGAAGGTTGTTCACAGCTGAGAATAAAAGGTTCCACTTGCTTAAATTTTTAATTTGGGAGAAGAGTGAGAGAACTTTTAGTTTCTAATTTTAGAGAAATATTCACTACAATGCAAAATATCCCAGCAAAGAGTCTGTAGGTCCCACAGAACTACATAGAGTTATTCCTTCCCATTCCTGTTGAAATGGGTTAGAGAAGAAAAAAGGGTTGTGTCTTTAGGGACAGAAATGTGTTTGTGTCAGATTTGGGGGGTACATCTATTCTTTTTTTCTCTTTCCTCACGAAGAATTGTGACAAGAGAGATGTTCATAAAATTGGGAGGTGCTTCAGGAAAGGGTGGCAAAGGAAGCTTCTGTGTTGGTGTGGGAAGCTAGGTTTAGACAGAAGTGTACTGGGATCCAACAACAACAACAACAACAACAACAACATGATGTGTAAAACCCAGTAGTGGAGAGGGTAGTTAGAAGAGCCCAACTCCAGGACCACTTATCTATAGGCACAAATGGTGTTGTAGAAGGTTTTTGATATTCTCTGTTAATGGAGGAATTGTCTATGACGGTGTTGGCTCAATGGAGAAGTAACAGCCCCATGCCAAGTTTACCAATGCCTTGAAATTAGGTAAAAAGAATCACTGCCCATGAATTCATATTGCCTACACCAAGACAACTACAGTGTGCAAGACTCTTGTATAATAAATAAATCACAAAAATGATGACTAACTATCTATGTCATTTTATGCAGAAGCAAAAATGAACAACATAGAGGAGAACCCCTATTTCCTTTCTCTAAAATATGCAGACAATAATATTTTTCCTTATTGGGAATAATGAGGAGTGATCCTGGCATAGAGAGCATTCTTCCCTTAAAATTCAACAAAAAAACCTCTTAATTTTCTTTGTGGAAATAGAAAGAGCTGACTGAGTAATGTTTTATAGGTTTTGTATTGGCATGAGTTTCTTTGAAAATCAATGTGAAAATATTATAATTTCTTTCTGATAGTAGAACACCCTTTACAAGTTATTACGACCATGAAGTTGCATTGTGCTCTCCTACAAATCATCCCAGAATTCATTTGAGGTTCCACTATGGGACTGGAGTTACTGTACACATCTGTGTTAAACCAAGTCCTTTTCTCAAGATCATGTTTTCTAATCATGGAATGGTAAAAACCAAACCAGTTACCACTTCATTTGTCAAATCAGATAAACCAACAATAATGAATAGAGTGGTAACAGATATCAAAGTCAGATAGCTCTCATTTCCAGGGATTTATGCTGTCACCCATTTGATTTCCTTCTCTCATTAGCAACATACACTTTGTTTTTGTTTTTCAGACTACTTACTGAATGATGGTTCATTCTCTGAAGTTGGAGCCACTGCATGAAGTTAACCATCCCATGACAGTTAATAATATTACACAAGAAAGTTATTCTCAAAATGTCAAGTTTGAGATGCATGATGGAGACCATCTACTTTCACATTTTTATTTCACAGATGAGGAAACTGAAGCTAAAGGAGATTAAGAGATCACCAAGTTAATTTTCTGTAAATGCTCATATATTTTAAAAACAGTGTTTATCCTTGGAATTAGGATAACAGCATTGGGGTTAACTAAATTAGGCACATAATTAATTCTTCTATCCCCTTTCTTAATCTTCTATAAATAAGAATAATAATATCTACTTATTATCTTTCACACAAAAATTTTATGAAAATAAAATTTTCAAATGTATGCAAAGAATATATTGTCATAATGTAATTGTTATTTGGATCTTAGATGAGGATCATTAATTGAGGTTATTTCTGTCTTAAGATGGCAGAAAATTGGGTAAAGCAAAGAAGACTAGTTTTAAGTAATGGAAGACATGTTATACGTAATGAATTTGTAAATTTGTAAGATCACAATAGTGCCCTTAGGCTATAATTTAAACGACAGCAATGGGATTAAGTGCCTGATCTTGCATTTTAAATTGAGTTGTCACCTGATTTTGGGTGGGAGACTAAATGTGAAAAGTTAGAAATTATGAATACCTTACTCCCCAATGCTTGGCCTATTAACCACTTTATGTTGTATTTTGCTTAATCAAGTCTGTAAATCTTACTGAGTCTCTCACCTCGGAAAAAAATAACTTTTGAAGCAAATTATTTTTTCCAACAGTTGCTCCTAGATATTAGACTTTTCGTGATAATGGCATACTTTTGTCCTAAGGTGAATCATTTGAACACACTGCTACTGAATGGGTTCTGTCTTAGAGGGATGAATTCTGATTGGTCTTGGCAGCTGTACATTTTAAAGAAGATTAATTTGTATAAACTATCTGGCTTAGCTGAAATTACTGTTAATGTTGTAAACTACCAATTTTGTCTTCTATAAGCAAAAAGAAAAAAGTATATATATATATATATATATATATATGGTGTATATACCTTTTATATATATATTTATATATGTATAGTTTTTCTTCCCAACAAAGACTTTTTACAAAAGCAATAAGGTGACGGCATCAAGTGTGCTTATCATGCTGTAATAACACCCCGGGGGGAATGAAAGTTGCACCACTGCACCTCTTGCTTTGTAATGACCCAGGGGTGTGATTATCTTATGATAACCACACTCCCTGTCATGCCTTATTGTTTATATATTCCACATGTCATAATGAATCCTGAAGCACTTCCTAGGTCTCACAGCAAAAGCAATGACTTTGAAGTATAGGGAGTTGCCAGATTTTCTAGATACACATAGATTAATATTATATACATTAGGGGGAATTATGAATGACTACTTTTAAGTGCCAACCAAGCCATGGATATTGGGGAACTTTGGGCTTTGTGCCTTAAAAAAAAATCTTACTTTGGCTACCTTTTAAAAAAGTTTTTATCACCTGCTCTAATTTTGATGACTGTTAAATTATTCTGTTTCTACAAGGTACTTTATTCTCTGCCAAAACCATCAGGGAAAGAACATCTATGACATAATTATCTTGTGGTAACTTGGTATGATGTTTTACAATGAAAATTGGAGAATGATGATCTCTTTGACATAAAAATCAGTGAATCAGTTTCATTTGATTTTAAATGTCCATTATTCAAGAATTGAAACCATTGTAGCTACAGATTTCTAGATCTTCAGGTGTAATATTTGAAGGTGAGGCACTGAGGAAGCATTTTAATTTATTCCACATGATTAAGGGTCTATATTTTTTTTTTCAGATGTTAGAGTTGCTACATTAGTTCTACTTACAGTGTAGATTTTAATGCTGTTTGGAGATAACAATTCAACTCTGAGATTCTTCATTGCAACTGTTAATATATTCAAATTAAAATGAGCAGGGTTAATAGTAGACCTATAGGGAAGAAGAGAGATCAAGAGTAAGAGCCTTTTGAATCTTGCATGAGGCTTTAATGTAATAAGACAACAAGGTAATAAACTAAGCAATTATTTTTGATGCAACTTGCATGATCATCGTACCACAGAGTGAATCTGCCCCTTAGGGAGAGGTTTCTAAGTAATTTTGTAACCTTCAAAATGTACAGAGCAGTCAACATTTAAGTCCTACTGCCTCTTGCAGAGAAAAATTTTCAACACTCTTTTCATCCTGTGATTGTAACCTAGGTGATGAAGGCGGTGACCTTTCACTGTGACCGCTGATGAGCTGATTCAATGTCTGTGTCAGCTTCAGGATCAACCATGTTAACCTTAGGTCACTTGAAGGAAAACTATGTGTCGAAAGTGACGATTATTTAGCTGCCTACTACATAAGCAGAGATTCTTCTGATTACCATAAAGGTCAAATATGCACATTTTGACTGGTGGTAATGAGTAGTTTTAAAGATGTTTTAGCCTTTTCTTAATCTTGCAGTGTCACTAAGGCTTCTATTGTTATGCACCAAAGAATGTGCCTTTAATTGTACCATTTGCCCTATTGTAGCTTGTTCATAGAGCCAGTAGTGTGATGTTACTTGTGATAACCGCCTACCACATGTCCTAATAATTATTAGCCTTCAATAAATTGTATAATAAGGTAACTCAAGTCTGGAAAAATCAAAGGTTCTTAAAAGTTGAAAGCAATATTTAAGAAACTCATGTATCAAATTCTAATAATAGTGAAGAACAAATAGGATACAAAAATACTTTTCAAGGTGTAAAAACCTTTTAAAACTCAGGGAGTATCTTAAAATACTAGATAGAAGTGTGTATGTATATAATACATATTATATACTCGCATATGTTTATGATGTACATGTACATATGTTTGTGTGTGCTTATTTTTATGTTATTTAAAAGTTCATTTTCCAAAAGAGGCTTTCATTAATAGACTTATTCAAAACTTAATATTTGTAGCAAATTTTCTTAGGAACAAATGTTATCAACTGAAGCTGCATAAAGAAATTAATTTTCTAGAGGAGAATTTATAGTGGCATTTAACATTTATAATAAATATGCATTATGGTTCCACATTTAACAGATCCAAGCAATTAGTTCACTGGGTATGTTCAAAGAAACTAGCTTTAAAATTGGCAAGTTCAAAGAGTTCAAAATGCCATTATACACACACACAAATTGAATAGACATGCAAAATACTATTTAAAATATAAATCCCAACCAAAATCTGATGCTTCTCAATAAATCGAGTAGGGATAAAACAATTCCAATTTTTTTCTTTGTATTTCAATGAGTTCTTGGATTTTAATAAGGGCATTCAGTAACCTTTTTGATATTCTCTATTTTAATAGCTGTCAAACTTTTCAAAATCCACTATAGGTGAGTGAATACAATAGAAAAACTAAAAGTAATTAGGGAAAACAAAAATTGGAATATATAACAAATTAGATGAAAAACAAAAATGTAGGTTCATGCTTTAAGTTTTCATCATTTTTAGACATATTAAAAATTTAAAAGATGATGAAACTATGTTGATATAAGAAAATAAGAAAAATAGATTCCATACAATCATGAGGTTAAAAGGCAAATTTACTTCTGGCTGCCTTTGGATTTTCAGTCTTATTTCCATATATTAGGATAAAATATTATGCTGAAGCTAGTGGTAGAGTGACTCCAAAGCAAGACAGTCAGACTTTAATTTTAGTACCCTTTGAAAGAGATTAGTATTTTCATTTAATATGACCTCATTGAACTCTATTAAAAATGAACAAAAATTATCTTTTTATAGAAATAGCAAGTAAGTATATTCAATAAATTTCTGATCATAAAAATAACTTATCAAACAGTTATAATAGATATTAATTTAATTCTCACATAATTCCTGCTGAGTCTATTGCATGAATCTAAAAGATTTAATCTGAATCGAAATATATTAGTCTGAATCTACCATACACAAAAAATCTAGGTTACAAGTGAGTGTATTTCTTCTACATCTCACCAAAACACTTATCACCAAAGGTTTGTAAGTTTTATTTGGATTTTGTGGAGTTCACATTTGAAATCTAAATTTCCTAGTTTTAGTAAACAGGAAAAGCAAAAAGTGCACTTTAATTTTAATAAATTATATTATTTTTAAAATTATTTTTAATATTCTTTTAAAATTTGGGGGATGACAAAACACTCAAATTTAGAAATATACTGGCTTTCTAGTTATAGATTGGGTGGATTTTTTCTCTTAGTATTTTGTTTGGAAATGAAACATATGCGGGCTTACTGAATTTAAGAATGTGGCTTTTCTTAAATTGCCTATTATACACTTCAAATTAGTGGTAAAGATGGTCTCCTATTTGATATTGGAACTCATTTAGGGTATTCGTTGGAAAATGCTGATTCTTCTTTTTGTTCCTCTTTCTCTTCTTCCTCCTCCTCTTCTTCTTCTACTATAATATTTTAAATCTACAAGTGTCTACTTGGAATTCTTTTTCTAAACCTTATTCTTGTAATTCTTTAATGCCATTGCATGTACGTGTGTGTGTGTGATATGTGTGATTTGAACAAAGCAAAGAATATAAATTAATAAATCTATTGGACTAATCTAGAGATTTGCAAATATAAAGTGGAATAAATTTTGATTGGTTTTCATACAGTTAAAAATAGGCACATTGCTTCTCTTAAACTTTCCTTCTACTTTGTTGTCTATTGGAGTCTGTGTTTTGGTCTATACATAGTTGCATTTCACGTGTATAGAGTCCACTGTTCTAACAGTGTGTTGGAGTCAGCTTGTTATGGCCCATAAGAGCCAAATGTTAAATTTTCAGAAATTTTGCAAATCAGTAGTTAAATACACCTATCATTACAAATTAAACTGTATAAACTTGCAATTAAATAAATTAAAAACAAGGGTAAGAGATACTCAAAAGTCATCACATCTTAATTATTCTACTACATTTTGCTGTTATCAACGCTTTTGAGATTATTTACACCTCTTGCCTCTATATGGTAAAAATACCATTATAATACTGTACCATTGAACATTTTTTTTCTGAACTGTTTTCAGGACTTTACATTACACCTTGGAATTGGCCATGGTAAGAGTATTCACACTTTGGAAATGGGTAAACACTACAAATCAGGGCTTGGTTAATTGTTTCTTGGTTTGTCTGGGCTTAATGAACTTAAAAAAGTGATGAAGAAAATATTAATAATGCAGATTAAATTAAACACATATAATATCTGTAGCTGTTACAGTATGAATGGCACAAAAAGTTGAGAAATTATTCTAGTATTCAAAAACTATTATCTGATTCAAATCGTTAATGAATGAGTGAAGTTCTGAATTAATGAATTCATCTTGATAAATACATGTTGATTGTTTCACTTTTGTCTTATTCATCAGTGTAAATGAAATTATCAACTAACATTCAAGGTGGAACTACACCCATCCAACAATTGCAACCATGAGTTTGCTATGGATACAACTGTTTGGCAAAAATCAAAAAAAGCATTCTGCAAAAGTCAATTGGTTATACAGAATTTAACAACAAAAAAACTGTTATCTGTTTTATTATCATTTTAAAATTATGTTCTACACATTTTTATCAGTAAAATGAATTACAAACACACACACACACACACACACACACACACACACACTTTTATTCCTCTGAGAACCATAGTGTAAGAAAAGTGCAGAGAACTCCTAATTTAGTAATAGATCATTCTATTTTTTTAGGATCTTCAAATATTAGAAAATTCTTGTACCCATTGATCATTGGTAGTTACTTTGAGTAAATTTTTAAAAAATTGTATCCCTTCAAATCTTTGCTCTGAGATTCCCACACCTTTTTTTTTTTTTTACTCTGGGAAACCTTAATTCCTCTACCATATACTCATAAATTGATTTTTAAGCTGTCCCAATCTAAATAAGCCCTTTTGCATTTATTTCCATTTGTCAACAATATACTTAATTTTTAAAGTAAAAAGTTAAACATAAATTTGTGAAAAGAACAGTGAGAACTTTACATCTTGCTTTAGGGTCTCATATTTCCATTTATCCCATGTCACACTGATTAAACTGGCAAGCATTTGATACAGCTATATCTTACTCAACCAAAATCTTTAGGCTTTTTAATACACAAACTGTTGTCATGTAAATTGGCATCTATCCTGATTTTAATATTTTAATATTTTATGTTGATATTTTGAAGTTGGTGTTTTAAACTGGGTAAAAGAAATTACATCTATCGTCTTATTTCCTAAAGTTCTTTTGTACTGTTAGGTTTTAGGATAATATTTTGAAAGTATTTTGAAAATATTACAACTTGGGTTCTAGGAATTATCCATTTTCTCCCTTCTGGTCATTATACCTCTTCACAGAGTTCCTGAGGAAACTACATGCAATAGAGAAATGGTAATGATTGTTAACACTTTATTAATAGTTGTGCAGTCATATGAGGACTAGGCCATAGACCTGAGCAATGTCATCTGTTCTCCTCCTTATTTCTTCAGATTAAAGTTGGAATCTGCACTCTCAGATCTGCCTACCTACATTGAGAAAGGAGAGTAATGATTGTGTCTGAATCTGTCTGACTTACCTATCTAGTTCATTGTTTGGAGGAGGTAACCAAAGGGGCTACCTGGCTGGGCCCACCTCACAGAAGATGGCCCTACCTGGGTCAACTCTGCAGGAAAAAGGAAAAAAACAGTTCTGGGTTAAGTGTTGACCTTTGGAGCATATTAGCTCTTGTAAATAAACTCATGTTCGATTAACATCCTGGACTAGTTAATCAAGCTGGCTAATTTCCTTCCCTTGAAGTGGCAACAGGTATCAAGCAAAAGGAAAGAAATCAAGATAGTGAACGAAGGAGTCCCTTCTCTCATCTTGGGTTGGTAGTCTCATTTAACCCACTCAACTGTGTTATGCTCCTTTGGGCAGTATTCCCAAAGCTTCTTAAGGGAGTCCTGCTGTTCTGCTTTGATCTTTATGAAGCTGCTCAGCCTCCCATTCCCCATCCCCATTATTGACATTGCAACATCTTTTTCCATGAACTATTTAAGTACCCTCATATATACACATAGTTGTTCCTCAGTAATCATGGACGATTGGTTCCAGGACCTCCTGTGGATACCCAAATCCTCGGATGCTCAAGTCCCTGATATAAAATGGCTCTTTATTTGCATATAACCTGTGCACATACTCACCTATACTTTAAATCATCTCTAGATTACTCATAATACCTAATACAGTGTAAATGCTATGTAAATTGTTGTTATACTATACAAGTTAGGGAATAATGATGAGATAAAAAAAAGTCTGAACGTGTCCAGTGGAGATATAATATTTTTTTCCCAAATACTTTTGATCTGAGGTTGTTTGAATCCATGGATGTGAAGCCATCAGATACGGAGGGCCAACTGTATATATACATGTATATATACACACATGCATATATGTATATACACAAATTCATATATAAACATTGCAGTGTGAATTTAAGGCTGGGAAAGGGATATACAGTGTGTGCCAACCCACCACACTTCTTTCCTCTTGCAGTGAGCCTGCCCACAGAGGGTGCTAGTTCTCCTCTGCTGCTCCTCTGTGCCCCAGGTATTACAGGACAGGCCTTCGCCTTGTCCCACAGACACAAAACGTGGGGAACCTACCCATAGATAAGTATCACATTTTTGGCTATATATAAAAATATACATGTATTGTGAAAAATCAATGTATGAAACTAAATAAAGATCACTTGAAATCCTACCACAATTAGATGCCACCATTAATATTTTAGTGATGGTACTTTTCATGCATCCCTTTCACGTATGCACAATCATTACCATTTCACAAAAATGGCAACCAACGCAGCATACATTTACTTTTATTCTTGTATCTCTATTGAAATAAAAAGGTATAACATATTTTTAGCTTACCCCTTTCAGTTTCGTCACTTTTCTCTCTCGCTTTCTCATGCTGTGCATTTTTCATCCCTCACCTATAGTCATAGCACATCAAAGTATTTGTGTATGGTTCTTCTATCTCTGGTGGGAGTTGAACATGTCTTTTCACTGCCTAGGTCTGAACAAATTGAGAAATAAAACGAAAGAAGTAGCAAAGAGAAGACACCAGTAAAGTGCAATTTGTACAAGCCAAAGTTGGAGGATGAGAAAGTCAAAGGGTCTGCTAACTGAACTTCAGATTTAAGCTGACTTAACCACCCAGGTGCAGGCACTGCTAAGCTGGGGCGGGTTCCTGCCTTGTGTATCTATGGGGGAAACAAAGGCCGGCCCTGTCAGACTTAGTGAACAGAGGAGCAGTCAAGCCTACTACTCCCTGTGGGCAGGCTCAGTCCAAGAGAAAGGGAGTGTGATAGCTCAGCAGTGACCTCCCCCAAGAGCTATGGCTGCCCTTGGAGCTGCAAAACAGAACTTTTCCCCAAAGGTCTTCAAATCCCAACTAAACAGAATGGTGGATATGAGTCAAACATGCCCACATTATTCTTCCTAAGTTTACCTACAAATGTCCCTCCACCTCCCCTGGAATTATGATTTGAGATCTTTCAACTCGAGAGGATTGTTAGGAGTACTGAACCAGGATTCCTCTCAACACATGGTTGTGGATTTCTTTTACATATCGTTTAAACATAATCATATTTTATACATATCTTTGATTCTTACTTTTTCAGTCACCCATACGTCAAAGAAATCTCTCAATATGAACAGGTAGAGCCCAAAATCATTTTTTGTAATTGGTTCAGGCTATTCTGTAGTAGAGATATATCAGAATTTATTCAATTACTGTATCCACCTTTTTTTCTTTCTATATGATCACCTTGCCATATACAAATTTAATTTTTTTTCTTCCCTTTTTGTTCTTTTTTTTTGTGACAGGTAACAGGATCACAACCCTCAGTGTCGCGCCTGTACCGCGACCGGCAACGGGATCGCAACCCTCAGTGTCGCGCCCACACCGTGCTAAGCCAGTGAGCGTACCGGTCTCTATATGGGATCCGACCCCTTGGAGGGAGCGCCGCCGTGCTCCCAAGCGCCGCACTCTACCGAGTGTGCCACCGGGCCGGCCCTACAAATTTAATTTTTATGTAGCTAATATGTCAACCTTTTCTTTACATATTCTGAGTATCTCATTTTAATAAAAAAGGTCTATCCAAATATATGAGTATATGTATGCTCTTCCAGAATTTTTGAGGCTTTATTTGATTTTACATTTAAGGCTTTACTTTATCTAGAATAGGGTGAAATATAAACAATAAACTATCGTACTGCTATAAATAATATTTCATTAAACACCTTATACATAGATCTTTAATGTGCTGGTCTTGTTTTTTCTGTGGGTAGATTTCCTGAAGTGAAACTAGTTAGTTGAAGGACATGTGTAATTTTGATGGATATTGCTAGGCTTTCACAAGGGTTGAAACAGTCCACATTTTCACCAACATGTATGACAGGACATATTTACTTGAATACCCCTCAGCACTAAATATTCCCACTCAACTTTTCATATTTGCCAGTCTAATGTGATATCTTCCAGTTATGTCTAGGCTGGCTTTATCACTACATTGAGGTCTCTGATAAAAATTTACCTTACTAGAGAGGTCTTTTCAGACTATAATAGCCCACCTCCCCATCATCAACCTCTATACCTTCATTCCGATTTTCATATTTTGTAACACATCTTCAGGTTACATATTTTTCTTTGTACTTTGTCTCCTCTACCCTCAGCTAAACTATAAGCTTCATGAGAGCAGTGACTTTGTACTTTTTTTGCTTGATGTTTGATTCCTAGCATGTGAAATTCAATAAACAATTAATTTGTATTTTCATGTATAAAGGTTGAGTATTTTCATTGTCCATTCTTCATTTGGATTTGCTTTTCTTTGAATTGCTTATTCATATTATTTAACCATGTTTGTATTTTATCAATTTTGAAGTGTTTTTGGTCTATGGTAGATATTATTATCTTATGTACTGCAAATAGTTACCTTATTTTATATTTTATTTATGATCACTTTGCTTTTTATGATTTTAATTTTTATAAAGCAAATGTGTCTATCATTCATAATTCTGCATATTCTATCTTAATTAAAAGATTCATCCAAACATAATGTATTAGGTTTTATTTATTTTTACATTTAAGGTTTTACTTAATCTAGAATGAGGATGTACTCAACTTTATTTTCTTCCAAATGAATATCTACTACACCAGCCACATTTTCAAGTTAATCATTATTTCCCATTCAATAGAATTATCTTTGTTGTCATATATTAAATTCGTTACACACTGTAAACCATGTCTTAGCTCTCTATACATTTCAGTTAATCTATTTGTGTATTTCTATTTGATTACAATAACTTTGTATGTTATTTTCATAACTGAAAATGCATGCACACTTTCATTTTATCTTTAAATATTTTTGGTTATTCTCATGAACTTAATGTTTCATAGAAAATTTAATATCATTTTATCACAGTACAAAACAAAGCACAATACTGTTAGGTGTTTGCTCAAATTGCATTGAAGTCATTAGTGTGAGGGACAATGTATATTTGGTATCATAGTAAATCTTTCAATCCAAGAACATATATATTAGTTACTTTTTGCTGTGTAACAAATTATCCTAAAATGTAGTGACTTAAAATAAAAATGAGTAGTTATTATCTATCAATTTCTGTGGTTCAGGAATTTGTGAGTGATGTGGCTGGAAGTACTGACTGGGGGACCCTTGTGACGTTGCAGTCACATGATGGCTGGGTCTAGGGACGCCTTCTTCACTCACATTATCTGATGCCTGGGCTGGGAAGTCGTGCCAGTGTCACATTGTGAGATGGGATGTGTATTGTCACAGCCATAGTTGAAAATTAACATTTCCCACAACATGGTATATCTTTTCATTTATTCTGTCTTTGTTTTATGAGCTTCAGTAGGATTTTACAGTTTTATTTTTTTGGATCCTGCACATTTCGTGTTAGGTTTATCCTCAAATATTTTATAATTGTTATTTCTATTGCAAATGGAATATTTTCCTTTTTTATTTCTATCTTCTTTCTCTGGTATAAAGGATAATTACTGATATTGGAATATTTGTCTTAATCTAGTCACTTACCACATTTCCTCATAAGTTCAAGTAGTTTTTAATAGACTCTTTTGGGTTTTCTTAGATATTCAGTAATATTATTAGCAAAAAAGATAATTTTCTAAAATGATACTGATTAATTTTTCCTCTATATTCTAGACAGGAGAATCTATGAAGAGATGTTCAATCATAATAGATAGCAAGCATCCTGTTCTTGTTCCTTATTTTAAAATAAATGCCTTCATATTATCAGGCAGATTGATATAAAAACTTGTTATCGCTTTTGCTAAATAATCTTTATTAAATTTAACTAATTTCTTTCTATTTTTATTTTACTTGAGTTTCCTCAAAACATTGGCATTGTCTGTATTTTACAAGTTAAATGGAACTGTGAAGCATCTGGTCTTAATGTCTTTTTAGATAATAAATCTGCTCATAACTATTTCTATCTCTTCTGTGATACTTTTTCTCATTTTCTACTTTTGCCTGAACTTGTTTTCGTTATTTATATTTTGCTAAGGGATCATCAATATCCTCTGTGTTTTCCACTTTATTTCTGGAGTTATGCTTCTCATTTATTTATTTATCCACTTGATTATTTTTCTGTATCTCCCATCAGACGGTTAGGTTAATGATACTCTTTTGCAGTCACCTATAAGCCATCCCTTGTCTCTTGAACTCTGTAGCTCATGGCTCTTTACATTCTCTCTAACATTAGCAATGACTTCCTTCATGGTGATTTTGCTATGCCTGTTGAGGATCCTCTCAATGCTTATTTTCTCAGTCCTATTGACAGTGTCACTCCTTATTTCAGAACCATCCAATGGTTCTCCATTAACCTTCTGACCCTATGTCCTGCTATTCTTCCTTTGCCTCCCTCTGCTCCAGCCACACGGGACTTGCAGTCCTTCAAATATGTGAGATTTATAGCTTTGTAGTATAGCTTAAAGTCGGGTAGTGTTATGCCTCCAGCTTTATTTTTTTTGCTCAGCGTTGCTTTGGCTACGCGTGGTCTTTTATTATTCCATATAAATATCTGGAAAGTTCTTTCCATTTCTGAGAAAAATGTCTTTGGAATTTTGATGGGGATTGCATTGAATTTGTAGATAACTTTGGGTAGTATAGTCATTTTCACTATATTGATTCTTCCAATCCAGGAGCATGGGATGTCTTTCCATCTTCTTGTATCCTCTCTAATTTCTCTCAGGAGTGGTTT
>NW_007726152.1:314860-354883 GCF_000696425.1 Galeopterus variegatus | reverse complement strand
ATTTATCCATTTCCTCCAGATTTTCGAACTTGTTGGTGTATACCTGTTTATAGTAGTCTCAGATGATTCCTTGTGTTTCTTTTGGGTCAGTTGTCATATCACCTTTTTCATTTCTAATTTTTGTTATTTGAATCTTCTCTCTTTTTTTTTTTTTTGTTAGCCATGCTAATGGTTTGTTAACTTTATTTGTCTTTTCAAAAAACCAACTTTTTGATTCATTGATTTTTTGTACTGTTTTTTGGGTTTAAATTTCATTAAGTTCTGCTTTTTTGGGTTTCAATTTCGTTAAGTTCTGCTCTGATCTTGATGATTTCTTTCCTTCTGCTAACTTTAGGTTTGGATTGTTCTTGTTTTTCTAGTTCTTTAAGGCGCATTATTAGATTGTTCACTTGCCAGCTTTCCATTTTTCTGAGGTAGGCATTTAATGCAATAAATTTCCCCCTTAGTACTGCCTTTGCAGTATCCCTCAGGTTTTGGTATGATGTATCATTATTTTCATTAGTTTCAATAAATTTTCTATACTACAAAGTTATAATAACCAAAACAGTGTGGTACTGGCATAAAAACAGACAAACTCATCAATGGAATAGGATAGAGAATCTCTAAGGATGTGAAAAATCTCTATAATGAGAAGTATAAACCACTCCTGAGAGAAATTAGAGAGGATACAAGAAGATGGAAAGACATCCCATGCTCCTGGATTGGAAGAATCAATATAGTGAAAATGACTATACTACCCAAAGTTATCTACAAATTTAATGCAATCCCCATTAAAATTCCTATGACATTTTTCTCTGACATGGAAAGAACTATACAGTCATTTATCTGGAATAACAAAAGACCACGAATAGCCAAAGCAACGCTGAGCAAAAAAAATAAAGCTGGAGGTATTACTCTACCTGACTTTAAACTATACTACAAAGCTATAATAACCAAAACAGCATGGTATTGGTATAATAACAGAGACTCTGATCAATGGAATAGAATAGAGCACCCTGAAATCAACCCACGCACTTACTGCCATTTGATCTTCGACAAAGGCATTAAGTCTATTCACTGGGGTCGGGACTCCCTCTTCAGCAAAGGGTGCTGGGATAACTGGTTATCCATTTGCAGGAGATTGAAACTAGACCCACATCTCTCACCATTTACTAAAATCAACTCAAAATGGATTAAGGATTTAAATATACACCCTGAAACAATAAAACTTATTAAAGAAAATATAGGAGAAACCCTTCAGCAAATAGGGCTGGGCACAGACTTCATGAATATGACCCCAAAAGCATGGGCAACCAAAGGAAAAATAAACAAATGGGACTATATCAAACTGAAAAGTTTCTGCACAGCAAAAGAAACAATTAACAGAGCTAAAAGACAGCCAACAGAGTGGGAGAAAATATTTGCAAAATACATGTCTGACAAAGGACTAATATCCAGAATATATAAAGAACTCAAACAACTTTACAAGAAAAAAACAAGCAACCCAATTAAAAAATGGGCAAAAGAGCTAAGTAGGCATTTCTCTAAAGAAGATATGCAAATGGCCAACAGTCATATGAAAAAATGCTCAACATCACTCAGCATCCGGGAAATGCAAATCAAAACCACACTGAGATACCATCTCACCCCAGTTAGGATGGCCAAAATCCAAAAGATGCTGAAAGATAAATGCTGGTGTGGTTGCGGAGAAAAAGGAACTCTCTTACATTGTTGGTGGGAATGCATAATGGTGCAACCCCTATGGAAAATGGTTTGGAGGTTCCTCAAACAGTTGCAGATTGATCTACCATATGACCCAGCTATTTCACTGCTGGGAATATATCCAAAGGAATGGAAATCATCAAGTCGAAGGTATACTTGTTTCCCAATGTTCATTGCAGCACTCTTCACAATAGCCAAGAGCTGGAATCAGCCCAAATGTCCATCATCGGATGAGTGGATACGGAAAATGTGGTATATCTACACAATGGAATACTACTCAGCTATAAAAACGAATGAAATACTGCCATTTGCAACAACATGGATGGACCTTGAGAGAATTATATTAAGTGAAACGAGTCAGGCACAGAAAGAGAAATACCACATGTTTTCACTTATTGGTGGGAGCTAAAAATTAATAAATAAATTCACACACACACACACACACACACACACACACCAGGGGGTGGGGGGAAGAAGATATAACAACTACAATTACTTGAAGTTGATACAACAAGGAAACAGAAAGGTCATTGTTGGGTGGGAGGGAGGAGAGGGAGGAGGGAGGGAGGTTTTGGTAAGGGGCAACAATAATCAACCACAATGTATATCGACAAAATTAAATTAAAAAAAAATGCAAATCAGATCATAAAAACAACAACAACAACAACAAAAAACAAATATGTGAGAATATTCCCTCCTTAGTTGGGAAACTTTAACCCAGATAACTCCATGGTTTGCCACTGACCTTCTACAGATCTTGGCTAAAATTCACTTTCTTAGAGAAGCTTTCCGAAACCACTCTACTTAAAACTGCAACTCCTCTCAGGTCCTCTTTACCCTCTTCCCTTTTTATTTTTCTCCAAAGCACTATCTAACATATCAGATTCTTTATTTTGTATATTTTCTTTCTTACCTAAACTAGGGTAGAATTTTTTGCCATTTTTTCACACTGTTTACTAAGAACATTAAGGATGATATACCTAGATCTTTGTTGAATAAATAGATTACACACTATGATCATTGGTAATCTCTCCACATGATCTCTTCAACATGGTGTTTTCCAGGTACCTAGACATTTTAAAGGCAACTTAGATCTCTAAAACTATGTGGAGAAAGAAAGTAACAGAGAGAGAAAAATGAGAGAGAGATAGAGCCAGACAGGAGCTGTGCTACCTTTTATGACTTAACCTCAGAAGCCACTCAGGTCAACACCACCATATTCTGCTGGTCAATGCAATTACAAAGATTTGTGCAGGTTGAAAGGAATGAACAAGTTGTGTATGAAAATTAACTATTTTCTAAATTTTCCTTCAAGGTTACTAGTTTTCTCTGACTCTCAGATCTTTCAAAAAAACCAGCTTTTAGAACACTTATCCTTTCTGCTATTTTTATTTTTTACTTATTCTTTGACTTTAATTTTTATTAATTCCAATGCCTCATTTTTAGTTTATTTCTGTTCTTTCTATAATTTCCTGAGATGAGGTATAATTCTATTTATCTTTTATCTTTCTTCTTTAATAAGAAGATATTAAACATCTAAGTTTTCCTCTCTGGGTAGCTTTAGTAACGTACCATAGGTTTTAATAGAAAGTATTATCTTATTCATTTTTTCTCTATGTTTTACAAAAAATTAGATTTTGTATCCACTTTGTACTAAGTATATTTTAAGATTAAGTTTTTTATTTTCTAAGGAGCCAAAAAAATACTAGAAATTTTTTCAATATTTGTTATATTAATAAGTTTTGATCAAAGGAAATGCTGTAAATGTCACTGATTTTAATCAGGGAAAGAATTTCTACATGATAAACTTAAGGTTTTCTTTGTAGTCAATTGCATAATAAATTTTTGCAACTATTTTATGAACATTTAAAAATATATATTTTCTATTTATATCTATTACATTTAGTTATTCATTGAATTATTCAATTCCTCTATGTCCTTGATTATTTTTTAAAAATCATATTCTCCATGAATTTCTAGTAATACTTGCTTTACATATTTACCTTAGTCATTTATTTTAGTGTCTTCCTTTTTTTTTTTTTTGTCTTTTTCCGTGTCCGGCAACAGATCGCAACCCTCAGTGTTGCCCCCGTACCGGACCGGGGACCGGCAACGGGATTGCAACCCTCGGTGTTGCTCCCGCGCCTCGCTCAGCCAGTGAGCGGGAACCGGTCTGTATGTGGGATCTGAACCCTCGGGCGGGAGCGCCACCGTGCTTCCCAAGTGGCGCACTTATCCAGTGTGCCACCGGGCCGGCCCTAGTGTCTTCCTTTTTACATAATTCTCTTTCCTACTCATGTTTTAATCTTAAATTCTGTCTTGTCTATTAGCAATGTTACAACCCATTTTTCTTTGTGTCTTCTGATATTTCATAGCTATCCTGCTATCTCTAAGCTTTTCTGCTAAAGCATAAAACTTTTATAAAATCCAATCTGATGGTATCTATTGTCAAAAAAGAGATTTTATCTTGTTTGCATTTAATGTAACAAATATTTTTGTTTTATTCTTTCGATCTGAATTTATGTTCATTTAAAAATGCAATTCTCTTTTTTTTCTATTTAATTGAAAAGTTCAATGTATTTTTCTATCCTACTAGTCATTCATGTTTACTTTACTGTTCCTTACTCTTTTAACATACTACTTTCCCATCAAATTCTCTGTTCCCCAAACCCATTGAAAAATGAGGAACCAACATTATCCTCTCACAATACCTTTTCCTGTTCAGTATCATCTACGGGGATAAAAGATGACCAATGGGTACAAAAAAATGCTATCTACCCTAAGTGAATCATTGTGCGATATATGTATATATTGAAACAACATACTGTACCCGGTGTGTACAAGTAAATGTTAAAATATTTTGAATAAAGAAGAAAAAGATGACTGGAATAGGTGTAGTTTTCTCATAGCATTAAATTTCAGGTAATCCAGTCCAAAGGCTCACCTGTGACCCAAAGATCCAAATGCTAAATACGACACTTTAGATTATCACAATACCAGTCCCACACCCACAACATTTGTAGTCAAATATTATTGTGACTTAGTGGTTTCTCTTAGAAGGAGTTCTATATAGAGAAAAAACAGAAAAGAAAGCCTTTTAGATGTCACGCACAAAGGATCCCTGTCAGCCCACGCAAGTTGTAGGAATTTTACCTGTATGATTTCAACTCAATAAATAGAAACTTGTTCTCAACGGGTTAGAGTGCTCTTCCCAGGGTTTTCACAGCTGGTGCTTCCTGTGTGCTCTTCCTATAACTGTATTTTCAGATGCCCCAAAGGAGTAAGGACTTTTGTCAGATGCTTCTTCTCAATATCTTGTAGGAACCCCAGAGGGATTTCTCTCATTCCCCAACCCCATCATGCACTAACACAAATCTATATATTGAGACCAGAATGATTGAGTTTGCCTGGCAAGAGAGAGAGAGAGAGAGAGTGAAAGTAAGAATGAGCCAACAAGAGAGAGTGCTCATGGCCCAGAAAGAAGGCCCTGGCTCTCCAGGACATCAACAGGATGCTTAGGCCAGTCAGATTAATAGCTCCCTTCTTCCTTCCAGGGGAACCAACAAGAGAATAGGCTGATAGAAGAAAATATGCGGTGAGGAGTAGGAAGAGCCCTCCTTTTTAAAAAAGCATTGTCACTTTCTATAATTCACTAGGGTTATTTATATGAATCTTAGTGTATTTACCCAATTATAAACATTTTTAGATCAAAAAGCATGCTTGATTCTTTTTTGAATTGATCATAATAATTATTATTCCTTGTTATATTGATGTAGTGTCTTACTGATTGACTAAATTCATCATGAACTAATAATGCATTTTAATAGTCTCTGTTTGTTTTTCTAATCTTTCAAAATAATTTTGAATTTTTCTTGTGCCATCCAATAAAGAGCCAGCTATTGAATGAAAGGAAAGATGTATGCAGGTGTTAACTTTGTGTCTGGTCCATAGTAAGGGCTGAGTAAATGTTAGCTGTTATTATTAGTAATAGTGTTTCTGTGTTACACACAGAGATGATGAACATACAGGAATAATGATCTGTGGAATACCATCGATAAGTTTTCTTCAAATTTAAAAAATAATTGATTATTATTTTTTGGATATGTTAATTCAAATAACTGAGTTTAACTGAATGTGCAAACAGTCCACGTGCTCTGCCTTTTTAAAAGTAGAGGTATATTAGGAGACATTATGATATGTGTCACAAATCAAAATACACTATGCTTGTTTCAGTCCCATGATTTTTTAAGTATGTATAAAACATCTATTTTATAACAAATACTAAAAATTTATGGAGAATTGAAGTCATAGTCACTAGTTTGTGTAATATAGATAATATTTTAAAATAACTCCATGCTTCCTTATTGGCAAGCCAGTTTTTCCTTCTATACCCTGTCCACTATTAAAGCTGACTAGAGTTAGGAAGAAAGAGGACATTACTAAGGTAAAGTCCTCACTAGAGAGAAGAGGAAAGAAAATTCTGCCTCTTAAAGTAGACATAAAGGATAACTCTTCTTTAAAGATTGAGGTAAGGAGAAAAGAGAAGCAAGTGGCGAGATACTTAAGTTCTGCCCTCCCTTTCCCAGCATGAAATCTTAAGAGAGGTGAAAAAGGCAGTGTGGATTGAGTTGAAAGTTGAGAGCAAAGGGTCTTTTGCTTTATTTCCTGTTGGGAGTCCGCAAGGGTCTCCCTGCAGGTGAATGCGTCAGACAGGAAGTCTTGGCACAGTATCGCTGGGCGGCCAGAGAAACAGATCTGGAGTAAATACTCCCTGTTTGATTTGGCTCCCCCGTGGTAAAGAAGAAAGCTCCTGTGTGCCCTCAGGGAAAGATGAATATAGCTGGCCAGTGAGAATTCCAGCAAGAGTGGCAGCAAATAGGTTAAAAGATGACCCTCTGCTCAAGCACTTTGGGACAGGCTGCCTGGGCAAAGATCAGTCCCATTTGGGGCATTTATGGTCAGATGATAGCTCAAGTAGGTTAAGTCAGCAATATGGGCTACCACTTCCTGATGAATCCAAGAGAGAACAGGTGACCAGGTTATGAAGTCTCCAATCCCCCAGTGTCTAAAGGCCTGGGATTCTCCTATATATCACAGAGCAGCAAGCCCCAGAGCCAGACATTCTGGTATGGAGCAGTGTGTTTTCTATGTTATGTGAGAGCTTACCAGCTGAGTCCTTATCATGATCAATTGTAGCTGATAGAATTTAGTAAATTCTTTCTTTAGGTAATAGTTTGGCTTTCTGGTATGTTGTCTTGCTGAAAAAAAAAATCTCATTTTGAATATCAAATGTAAAAGATTAAATATTTTTATATAAATCCTAATATCTCACTAAGGAAATGGATGCTTTAGACCAAAAAGGGAAAGTATCTACTTGGAAAGGGAAAAGAGACTCATTAACAAGTTTCAAAATAACATCTCTGTATATTTGTTTTAAAAACTAGTTGGAACATCACTAAAATGCTATGGCTGTGCATACTATTTATTATACATACAAGCAAAGATGGTTAAAGCTAAAAGAGATCTTATCAATTATCAACTTCAGGATAAGGAATCTGAGATCCAAAGAGGTTTAGGCAACTTGCCTTGGGTCAAACATTGAGTACAGAATAAAGCCAAGCAAGAACTTATTCTTGATTCTCATTCTAGTGTCTCCTCTCCTACTCTTCATCTTCACAAATTCGATGATTTCTTATCCTTGAACATTTATCCATTCATCTGTAAGTATTGCAAGACACAATGCTTCATTGATTCTTCCTTTTGCAGATTCAAATTCCTGCTTAAATTCTGGCTCTAAAATGAGCTTGTTCAAAGAATGACTGCTGGGCAAATTATATGATGATCTTAGTAATTTAGAAACATCATGCCAATATTAGACTTCTTAATTCTATATTTTTTTAATTGCAGATATCTAGAGAATTCTCCATTCTGGCTGAGAAATTTTCATGGTAATGGTTTTGAGTTTTAAAGAGACTTAAATGTTTAGTTTAAAAGGAAGACCTAGAAAATTCTTCCACTATTATTAATTCTCAGAAAATAATTTAATTGAACCTTACCGAAGCTAATTAAAAGGATAATTTCTCATTTTGCTTTGTGGTCCCATGGACTTAATTGAGCCAAAGAGGTATTTTTTCTTTTTTTGAAGGTAACTGTGCTAAGAATCAGCATCAGGGGAACAAGATCAGAAATGTCCTCATATTTCTAGCCTTCTTATTTCATGACAGAAACATCTTGTACCAGTTTACTCTTTCTGAATAGTTTCACCTTTTCTCATGCATAGCTTAATTATTTATTTCTTGATGCTATTAAATGTTTCCTATTAATTTTTTTAATCTTGGTTTTTATATGTAATAATCAATGCAATTCAGCAAACATTTGTTTACTTTTATTTAACAATTTATAGCCCTTACTGCATGGCAGGCATTATTCTAAATGCCTCAAAAAGATTAATGCAGGTACGTACTATTACATACCTCGTCATTTTATAAATAAAGAAGCTGAGGCGTAGAGAGCTTAAGCCAACAGCAAAACCCTGGTATTAGCTATACAAGGCCATACACTTAACATGGATTCTACAAGCCATGCCTTAGGTTGGTACTGGGGATACCAAGAATGAAATATTGTCTGTGCTCTTAATTTTAGTATATGTGCTGCCGAAGCGAGCACTTGTCTGTGCTCTTAAGAAACATGGTTTATAATGTACTGTTGGTAGAGATATATATATATAAAAACATCAGTGTTTCCTATTAAGGAGATGTATAAAAAGTGCTATAGGAAAATAGAAAAAGGATTTCAGAGGAAGAAACACTGAAGTTGTGCCTCAAGAATAAAGCAAATTTTATCTGAGCAGAATGTTATTTAGGCAAAGGTGGAAAAAAGAAAATAGCAAACACCAGCCAGTGGAAAAGTGCAAGATGTATTCTTGGACACAGTCATCTAGTCTGGCTGGGAGTTGAAAAGAAGTGATAAAAAAAGAGCATGGAGAATTAGAGTAGGGTCAGATTAAAAATGACATCCAACATAGAAGTCAAAGTTCCAAATTTATCCTGGGGGTAGGGGTGGTGATCTAAGTTCCCCCGTCCTGCCTCCCCACATATGAGAATGATATGATTACTTCTGAGTTTTAGAAATGTGAATCTAGAAGTAATGTGGAGAATGGATTTGGGTGAGAAAAGACTGACAGGCTACCAATTAAGGGCTACTATAACAAAGAAAACAAAATGAAGAAAAATAGTGATAAATATGGGAAGAGTATGTAGGATAAGGTAGGGGATTCAGTTTTGGAAATAGTGAGTACAAGGAAAATATGCTCAAAATGTGGTTGCAAATACTGGTAAGAAAGTGAACAGGGCTTGTGATGTAGATGTGGGACTCATCAGCATATATGGCAACAGGAGCTGTGGGAATAGAGAACTGGGGCTGGGGATGAATATAGAGCCAAAAACTCAGGTGGAAGAGAATAGAATCCAGCAGAAGAGGCTGTGGTAAAGAAAGACAACCATGAGAAAGAAGAATCTGAAATCCAATGGGAAGAAATTTTTAAAAAAGAAACAAGTGGTTAGCCATCTTAAATGCCACAGAGAATGTAAGTAGGATGAGAACAATGAAATTTGGTAGTTAGGAGGCTTATTAGTGTAAAACCTTCTCTGGCTTCAATTCTGTAGGCTTAGTATGGTTTGCCAAATCATGGCCCTCAAAGATGTCCAGGTCCTAATTCTTGGCATCAGTGAATGTTACCTTTTATGGCAAAGGGATTTTGTGGATGTAATCAAGTTAAGAATCTTGAGATGAAAGTATACTAAATCATCAAGGTAGGCCCAATTGATTTTAATCACAAGTGTCCTTCTAAGAAAGAGGCAGAGGGAAATACAGCTACAGAAGAAGAAAGCAATGTTAGGACTGAAGCAAGATGCTAAGCTGCCAGATTTGAAGAGGGAGGAAGGGAATGCAAAGAATGCAGCTGATAGAAGCTGGAAAAGGCAAGGAATTGGCTTCTTCCCTCAGACTCTAGAGGAGGAGCTGACCCTGTCTCTCATACACTCCTTTTCCCCACTGCAGCCAAAAGCCAATCAAAGTTGAGGGAAAATGGGAAAGCTTAATATTACACTGAACTTTTTAGTATCATGGCTATAAAACTGCTTGTTAGTACTCAAGAATGCACAATATGCCTGAGATTTCATGAAGGAGTAGAAGATGAGATGGCTAGCAGTGAGAAAGAACAATCCAGCTCATTCAATACACTACCTATGCTACAAATGCTGTGATTCTGGCTCACCAAGAGTGGACAACCTTCAGGCTGAAAGTTTAAAGGAAAGAAAAATAGGTGGATAGTGGAAGATGATTAAGCAAAGGGGAATAAAAATTCTCAGGATGGATAGTTTAAAAGAATGCATTTTTAAAAAGGTAGATTAGTAGATATGATTCTTAAAAACAAACAGCAAATATTAAGTAAAATGCAAGATGTAAGGCCCTATCTAGCAGGGGTTAGAAATTCAAATGTTATACATTTATTCAAATGGATAGGAGAAAAAACATAGGGCCTGATCCTAGATAAAACAGAGAGCATGTAAGCTCTAAAGGGAACAGCTACAACCAGTCACAAGATTTTCCTGTTTTTAAGAGGAGCTAAAATAAATAAATAAATCTGATATGTGAATTCTTTTAATTATTAGTTGTCAGCAACTGTATTAGCTTCCTATTGCTGCTGGAACAAATCACAAATTTAGTGACTCAAAACGATACTGCTTTATTGGCTTACAGTTCTGGAGGTCTAAAGACTAAAATGGTTAGGCAGGAGAGTGTTTCTTCTGGAGGCCCCAGGGGGAATTCACTTGCTTGCTTTTCCAGATTTCAGAGGCTACCTCAATCCTTTAGATCATGGCGCCTTTCTTGCACCTTCAAAGCCAGTGGGATGAAATCTTCAGATCTCTCTCTGACCCTCCTCTTCTGTTATTACATCCCTTTCTATCTAATTCTGACTCCTATAGGGTCGCCCTTATAAAGACCCTTTGATTACATCAGGCTCACTGGGATAATTCAGGATAATTTCTCCATTGCAAAATCCTTAATTTAATCCCATCTGCTATATAAAAATCCCTTTTGCCATTGATGGAGTTTGGATGTGTTGTCCCTTCCAAAACTCATGTGAAAATTTGATCTCCAATGTGGCAGTGTTGGAAACTGATTGAGTCATGGGGGCAGATCCCTCATGAATGGATTAATGCTCTCCCTGGGGGAAGGGGGATTAATGAGTAAGTTCTCACTCTATTAGTTCCCGTGAGAGCTCATTGTTTAAAAAGACCCTGGCACTTACTCTCTCTCTCTCTTGCTTCCTCTCGCCATGTGATCTGCTTGTACCCACCAGCTGCCTGCCACTTTCCGCCATGAGTAGAAGCAGCCTGAAGCCCATGCCAGATGCAGCTGTCCCAGAATCGTAAGCCAAATAAACCTCTTTTCCTTATAAATTACCCAGTCTCAGGTATTTCTGCTATAGCAACACAAAATGGACTAAAACAGCCATATAGGGCAACATTCACAGCTGATGGGGATTAGAATGTGGCCATATTTGGGGGGCCATTATTTATCCTATCATAGCAACCAATACCAAAATTGTAGTATGGTAGTCAACATAAAAGGGTTAGTTAAACCTGTCGATGGGACAAACTCATCTTGCAGCTCGTTAGTTTGTAATCTTTGGAACTTTTTTTTTTAGGTTCTTTGCATTTTAGTCCTCTTGTGGCATGTCTTACTAAAGGGTTTTAAACTTGGCAAGAGGTTGTGCTATGAAGTGATAAATGTAAACAGTGGAGTTTGTTTTAATACATGAGGTCTTCAAACAGTTGATGGAAGAATTCATGTTATCTTTTAATTCTATTTTTCCATGAACTTTTTGAAGTATCTTCGCAATTCCGTGATCTTCAAACAGTTGATGGAAGAATTCATGTTATCTTTTAATTCTATTTTTCCATGAACTTTTTGAAGTATCTTCGCAATTCCGTGAGCTAAGGATTGTGTGGGCGAGACTTTCAGAAATTCAATTTTTTTTTTTTTTTTTTTTTTGGTTAAGGACTTTAAAAATACATTCTAATTAAATACATTTTGAACTCTTTGAATATGATTTTCTGAGGCATTTGGCTACGATATGATTTGCGATTCTCACCTAACATAGCTCTCAGTTAAAATAGACATTAGTGATTTTCATTTATAGAAATATTATGATTTATCAAAGTCTATCACATTGGCAAATCTAAAATATTTATAAAAGAAACACAACCACATAAAGGACATTTTATCTCAATTGTCCTTTTAATGTTTTGTCAGGTCTTTTTGGTATTACACAAAATGATACAAGATTTCTGACAACAAAATCACCATCGAGGACAAGGCAAATGGTCCTAAAAATAATGTATGTGTTGCCTGTGTCTTAGAAGCAAGTTTTGTCTAAAACAGAAGAAAAACCTTTTGTTCTCTAGTTAATTACCTCATTTTGTTGGAGGTACATAATTCTTTCTGAAGAAACAAATCCATTTGAAGGGAAATCACGAAATATTATGGATTATATATCTAAGTCATACAAAAATATGAAAGATGTTGACTTTATATAATAAAGTATTTGTGTTAATGTGAAAGAATTTAAGCTTAGGCAGCCAGTGCTACAGTAATGTTTTACTTTCAGTCCACATAAAAATCCTCTTTTGTTTGTAAATAAAAAGGGGAAATATTTCATTGTGGCATGTCCATCTGTTACCTGAACAATCACTGAGGCACTATAGTTAATCACAGCATTTTCTAACGGGATTTAAAGTTACAGCTGTACTCAGCTTTTTTGTATGCAGATATAAAACATTTGCTCACCAACCTACTCATTCTCTTAGCTTTGTGTTTCCCTTCCGGTGTGGGCTAGCTTAGCACTCACAGATACAGATTTTCTACTAAGTTATATTTCCAGAAAGGCCTGCCTTCCATACAGATGTACAAATTCTAATGGTAAAAATGTAAGATGGATGAAAGGATTCAAAAGCAAACTCTGCCTTCTTGCAAAATAGTCAGGGAAATATGATCTCCAATTCATTTCATTTGGCTGCACATATCATATATAAAAAAGGTGGGAGGGGAAAACCCCTTGAATCTAGCTTGATAGCTGGGACTATTCCAGCTTTCTCCTTTGTAATACCTGTGGTTATCTCTTCTGAGAAGAGTGATTCAACGCCATTCTGAGAACCTCATATTCCTTAGTAGGACCTCCAGTATAAGGCCAGCTACTTCAGAGCTAGGAGACTTGCTGAAAGAGGATTCAAACCAAAAAGAAAAGACTAGGATCTTCCTGAGATGAAAATTTCAGGAACTACTCCTACGTAGCAGGGAAAGAGAGAGCCACACATGTAGGAAGTGAACTATTCCTTGAAAACTGGCTATTCTGCTCTTTAGAAAAGGTTACATTTCCATCTACTCTTAGTATGGCCAGTGGTGTTATGACTGCTATAAAACCATGCTATGGAGGATTTCTATAGGAAAACCATTTTTTCAAAAAAACAAAACAAAATAAAACAATTTTTGTGGATGTAAGCAACACTTTTTATATTTCCCAGAGTCGACTATGCATTGTTAAACAAAAATTTCCTTAAGTTGAATATACTTAGAACTGTTGAGTAGGGATGATAGCTTCCAGTCAAGAAGAGAAACAAAACAAGAGAACAGCATGTCAAAGGTGCACATATGCAGTAATGTAATTGTTGGTTAGAAGGAAAGATGCTTAAGGCAAGATCATTAATTATCTTTGGGACACATTTGAAAATGCATAAAACTGCAAGGGAATGTATTTCAATCAATTTTTGTAAACAAAATATAAAAAGATTTTAACATTTTGCTGATGATATTCTTTTCCAATCCAACCCTAAAAAGGAAGCACCCTCTGCTGGATTATGTAAGATATAACTGTGACCCAAAAGTGAAAAAAAAGAGACTCTAGCTACAATCAAAGAGAGAAATTATTACTATGTATTTACATATATCATGGTATTCACTGCCTGATCTGGATCTAAGAGAAACTTTTGGAGACTAAAAATAAAGGATCTTAGTATGAGGATTTAATATTGATGAATAGGAAGTGTATGAAGGTGTACAAAGTCTAGGAAAACTCATCTTTACCCAGGTTACTTAAGACAACACATGAAATACACATGCTAATATACATTGCAGTGACTAAATATTTCAAACTCAAATTATACTCAGTGGTTAAAGATTCTAAAAGTTTCAAATGACCTTGCAAAGTCCTCCATATGTGGTGTTAAAATGCTAAGTATTTTTATGATTATAAAACATTAAAAATATTGATTGAATACTCTATCAAATTATAGTAGACAATAAAATTCATTCACTTAACAATTATTAAGCAAATAATATTCCAAAATTGTTTTCTATATTATCACTTACTAAGGTTTTCCATTTGATGCTTTTCCAGTTTACCTGTTTGTTAATTAGCATTTATTGTAGGTTGATAGTATCTGGAAGTGTATGGCATCTTGTTTCTTTGTTGAATGAACGAATAACTCGAAGTCACATACACACAAACAACTCTCTAACACATATATTCAAGTTAAAATCTGAGAATGAGGAAAGGCTGTTCTATGTCTTTGCAGCTTCAAATTTATACAGAATTTGCTGTAGTGTAGTCTAGTCAGATTACTCTTAGCATGTATCCATGGAGAATCTATTCTCTACTGATTATTATCAATTTATTGAAGATTTTTGATGGTAGGATATTCTGAAATTTTACTATAGTTAGGATTATCAGGAATTTTGAAAAAAGTTTTTTTCTAGCTTGATGTCTCATAGTATTTTTGAAGCATATTCATCAGTGTTAGTGTAATAACTTTTAAAAAGTTTGTATAAAGGTAAAATAATAATGCATCTTTAAAATACAGACTACAATTTCTGATGCATTTATAAATAAGGCACAATAACATTTAATTAAGTCAATCCTAGGCTGATACATAGAATAAAATTAGAGTCTAGGTCTCCCTTATTATTTCTCTGGGATTGTACTGTAGAAGACTGGAAGTTATTTGAAATCAAGGACAATGTCTTACTTTTTGTATCCCTAGGTCTTAGCAAAGTAGCTAGAACATCATAAGTACTAACTAAACACTTAATCATTTCAAACAAAATCTAAAGTTGATTTGCCTATCTGAAGCATAGGTCAATTTTCTCTTTTCTCATAACTATTTTTAGCATGCTGAGATTCTTTCAGGAACCATCACCTAGCACAGAGCCAAACACAAAAGAGATGCTCAATAAAAACATGTTAATGAAATAATAAGGTTCATGATATTGAATTAGGAGTCATTCAGTTTACAGAATTAGGGAAGAATCAAATCCAGCTTTCAAAGAAAGGTATAATCTAGCAGGAAGGTGAAATTGATAAGTACACAGATTATCCTCAAACAGTGGTATGGTCATGACACTCTCTAAATTGCAAGTTTTCAGTAGCTCTCCACTGCTACAAGGTTAAATCCATACACCTGCATGGCTGGTATGTGTACGGTATGTGTATGGTTAAATCCATGTCCAGCAGTGAGCTGGATAACAGAATTAGTGCAGGCATGGAAACCAATGGACATTTTCTAGTTCTATTTCTGCTTATTTTCAGCCCCCTTACTCCTCTGAGCTTTCACTTCCATCATCTGTAAAACTGGATTAATATTACATATTCTTTAAGGCTATTGTGAGGTTTGGAAATTATGCACAAAGAGTGCTTAGACATTAGAAAACATAGGAAGCTCTCAACTATGGTCAGCTATTATTATCATTACTTACCCAGCATCATTCTTTTCATTGCCCGGTGCTTACTCTAAGCTCTCCCATCCTATATCACAGCTATGAGCCAATAAGCATTTTTTCCTCTCTTTGTTTATCCTACTACTCTTCATGAATCTGGAAATTTCCTAGTTATTCTCCAAAACCCCATTGAAGAATATATTTTGTAAGTAATGCTTGAATTTTTTTTTTCTGGCTCTCTTAAACAGGGTTATTACTACTTCCTTTGCGCCATTATTATTCCTCATGGTTTTATTATAGCTTTTTCCATGCTATATTGCAATTATTTTACTTGATGCCTATCATGCAATAGGTACTGATAATGTTGTGTTGAATAAATAAGCAAGAGAAATAGAACTTTGGTCAAGCAATATTGATTACATATTGTTACATACCATGTATTATCAGTACTAACTGCGGTAAAGAATGCAAAGAAAAATAAGAAAAGATTTCAATGGGAAATTAAAAAAAAAAAGGAAGAGAATGATCAATACAAAGATGTGTAGCATGTAATAAACTACACCAGGGTGTATGGACAGTAAGAACTACATAAGCAGCTTGAATATAAAGAAAGGACTGCATTAGCAAGATATTTTTGAGGTGAAACTGTGAAAACATGTTAAGTTTTAGATGTGAAAGGATGTTAGGCTTGGTAACTGGAAAAACAGAAAAATATTCAATACAGACAACATGAATAACAAGAGCTACCAAAACCTGTTCTAAACAGCCTACAAAACCAAAACCTTTAATCTTTACAACAGCCCTGTGAGGTGAATTCTAACATCACAATTTTACATATGCGGAAATGAATGTCTCAGCAGGTCACAGAACTCGCTTCCAAGGACATTCAACTAGTAAGTGACAGATTCACAATTTAAGCTGAGGCAGTCCACTTCCAGAGGCCAAACTCTTACCACTGGGCTACACTGCCTTATGTCTATCCTGACCTGAGGGGTATTTGTGTGGGATAGGATGATACTGGTCATTCTTAAAGTGCAGTGAGATGGGCTGTTGACTCTGTCTCCGTATGTGCCTGTCCCTCTGTTGTTGACATCAGTAAGTGCTTCATTCAGGCTACTTATGGAAGAGAAGTGGCTCTGGATCTGGCAGGCTGCTGCTACAAAAGACCTGGTGATCTCTACACACTCAGAAAAAAGGGAACCTACCACTGCCCATAAGACAAGTTGGATGGCACATGGCTCAGGCTGCACTGAAGAGAGTTGGCTCTTTCATGGGTGCATCTCATGGTTACTAACAAGCTGTCAGCTTTATAGAAATATAAAGTGGGGCATTAAATGTTGATTTACATGCAGAGTGTCACTTGACCTGGGCCCTGAATCACCTTGAGATAACCATGAGCCTCAAAGCCTAGTAGGTTTGTACTCAAAGGGTTGGGATGTATAGATGGCACCCAAATGATATGTCATTTGTAAAAAATAAAGAAAATGTGGATTGTACATAGGTTAACCTAGTATTAGCTTGGGTTTTATTTTTTTAAATATAATATGTAATATTTTGCTACTTAATTAATAGAGCTCATCTGTAACTATCCAAGCTGATTTGCAGAAGCTGCAAATGACCTTTTATGGCCATGGAGAAACATTTTCAGAATTTAAAAATTATTCTTTTCTTAATTTAGGAATTTAGTGTATTATAGTGCAAAGACACATGAGGAGTAACCAGGAAATTCTAGGTTTTGGAGTGTAGACTTGACTGTGTCGCTAATTAGCTAGGTATCTTTTCACAAGTTTCCAACCCAGATCTGTGGAATACTGCACCTTGGAGTTGTATGAAATGCCATCTTTTTCACCTTCCTTGTTCAAACGACTAGGAAACTGAGGCCCAGAAAGTTTAAATAACATGTCAAAGAGGTTACATTGTTGGCCCATGAAGTTCTCAACATGACAATTATTTGAATAAATGAGTAATAAATAAATAACCTGTAAGAGTCTTATAGTCCCCAAATTCTATGATCCTATGAGACCTTATTTAAGTTTTAAAAAAGAGAATTTTCCCATCTATATTAGAAATATAAAAATGTGGATTTTTATGAAAACCCACACTTTCATATGACTGTGTAGATGTACTTAATAATTCCTAAAAATTGACAGTCTGCCTTAAGTGATTAGGCAGATAGTCTCTAATTCATCTTGCCTGGGGTAATTCCCACTGACTTCAAGCCTTAAATGAGGTATGGAGGAAAATGAGAAATGAGCCCATAGAGTTATAATATTAAAGAATCACAGAGATTGTAACCATAGAGGATTTTGACTAACTCACATTAATTATCCAATTTGTGAAAGAAATAAAAGAATTATGGACAGCTAAATTTCTGAAAAAATGAATACTTCCAGCACTCTTTAATGAAGTCATATCTATCTATTTGCAACATTTCCTTATAATTTCTGTCATTTCTGTGTGTTTTTCTTGTTTTCGTGAGTGTTGATTTGTGTTCTTTAACAACAGCTTTCTCATAAGTATGCTTATTCTTTGAAGGAGAGTTTTTATCGCCAATAAAATCTGTACAATATTAATATGGAAATTGAGTTTCCAGGGTAAACTAAACAAAACAAATGCAAAAAGCTAAAGGAAGGCTCTTCACATACTGGGGTACTGAGGGATGCCCATTCCTTGAACACACACACGCACACACACACACTTGCACACACACACACACACAGAGCAGGAAATATGAAGGATAAAGGAGAGATGGAAATGAGGTTTGCTGCTTGTCTAATGTGTTCTAGGCACAGGGAAAAACATTTTATAAGCCTTGAGGTCTCACAAGTTTTGACAAATTTGAACTGTAATCAAGTCCATCTGATTCAAGGACTCTGCTTTAAAGGACTCTTCTCTACAGGACACCTATCTACCTTTGTTTTGGCTCCTTCTGAAATTTAATTAGAAACCCAGTTAAATGAAGTCATTGTTTCAAAGACTTCAGATATTTTAGTTTTATTTCAGCTAAATAATATTGAAAACTCCCTCCACTCTGTCTTCCTAAGTTTAAAACATTATAAATCAATGTGATCATTTTAATCATTGCTTTCCTTGTATTCTGTACTTTTTCTTTTCTAAGAATGTTTTCTGCTTTTCTAAATCAATGCTTATAATTACTGCAGTGCTCAAGAACTAATTAAACATTTTAATCCAAGAGTAACAAATTATTATATAACTTTTACGAAATTGTTTAATAAGACAAAGCAAAATGAAGTGAGGAGGAGTTGTAGAGGAGTTTAGAATATCGATCCTAATTCACATATTTGTTTTCAAATTGTTCTCCAGGACATAAGGGATGGAGAGAGAGAGAGAGCCTGGGTCAGAAAACTTGTTGAAGTTAATGTGGGTGGTAGAAAATTGATATCATAGGACTTGGGTAGGAGAGATCAATTTCTGTCCTTCCAGTGTCACAAGCACACATGTCATGGGGCAAACTCAAATCTAGTATGGGCTGATTTCAATATTTGGGGTGTGTGATATGTTGTAGGTCAAGATAGCTTACCTATGAAAAAATAATTCTGAGAGTTGTTCATTTTTAATTTCCAGGTGAGAATGTAAATCATAAATCAGAGCATCATAGATGATCACAAGAGATTGTGAAGGGAGGCTAGGTCCAGGGAAAGGAAGGCAGGAACCTCAGGGATGGTCTAGTGCAGAGAGGGAATCACAAAGAAGAAGGGGAAGCTCAGCAAAAAGAAGCTATTAGAAAAACGTGTCATACTTGGGGGCAATGCGTTAGACAAATGGCAGTCCAGAAGTTTTACAAACTTTGGGAGATGCAGGTTGGGGACTGGGTAAGGAAGCAGCACACTATTTTCAGACCCCTCTGTAAATTAGACTCCTAAAGTCAATAAGGCATGGCTTTCAAATGTTCAGGGGCTGTATGAGATAAACAAAAAGGGGCAAAATTCATTGCTTCTGTC
Organism: Galeopterus variegatus; assembly: GCF_000696425.1. Classification (NCBI taxonomy): domain Eukaryota; kingdom Metazoa; phylum Chordata; class Mammalia; order Dermoptera; family Cynocephalidae; genus Galeopterus; species Galeopterus variegatus. The sequence goes on along the minus strand of NW_007726152.1, from coordinate 335,444 downwards.
AGCGCCAATTACAGGTAGGATAGGCACAGACAGGGCTAATTAATGCATTGACATCTCCATTTCTCCACAGAGAAATAGTGATGGTAAATAGAGAGGCAAATAACTTGGCCATTGTTTCCTAACTCTCATAGGTTGGCCCTGTACTGAGTCCGTCCTGGCCAACATTTGTATTTTAGAAAGTCCAAGAAATATATGGTAGAAGAGTAAAGCAGCTGTTCCACTCCTGACAATTCCCAGTGCATTGTTTGTTCTAAACTGTTCTTGAACATATTTCTATTTTAAATTTATAAGAACCGGTGAGCTTTAAGTAACAGAAGCAGGTTCAAATTTTAGCTTAAAATAACCCTTTAGAAACTTGATGTGTTTTAATTATGACAGAGAGACAGCAAAATATAATTGAATAAGCACAGGCTGTGAAGTCAGAATGACCTCAGTTCATCTTATACCAATGTTTTGCCTGCAAGCCTCAATATTCTCCCTTTGAGCCTCAGTTTCCTCAAAAATAAAATGAGGATAGTGAAACTTACTTTGCTGGGTTGCTGTGTATACAAACACAAATGTAGATAAAGATCTAGCCCATTATGATTGCTCAATAAAAATAACCACATCCTGTTTCTGTAGGAATAAGTATTATTTGGTTTAGTACTGAAATTTATGCAAGAATTATGATTATCATCTTCTAAGATTGACTAGTAGTTATAGCTACATTTTTCCCAAAAAGGAGAAAAATCTGTGGCTCTTAAAGAGCACTATATTTGAGGCAAGTTTCCTGCAGTGACAGCGGTAGAGCCTTTGGGAGCACTTTAGATTACAATATTCCATCATAATCCATCCCATTCCTTCAGTGGGTTATGATGCCATCCCTGTGTAATCCAGCCAGGCTAAAATGAACCTTCAAAAACTGCCTTGAACTTTGGGGAAGTGCATATATTTGAGAGGAAGCATTTCTATGACATTACTTTGCAAATTTCCTCCTTTGCCACATATTTCCACATGGATACAGAGGGCAGACTTTTCCAAGAATTGTATCTACTTAGAGCTAACTGAGAAAACCATTTACATGGAAATTTTGCAGTTACATTGGCTTCATGTTTTAAATGGACTGTGAAGACTAATCCTAGGTTAGCTGGGCCTTTTCCTGTAACCAGGAGAGATTGCATAGTGCTTTTCTCACCTCTTCTCTCTTAGAGGATTAAAACATGAAACATGAAATGAAATACTAAGTTACTACTGTCAGCAAAATATGGGCAGTTGAAAATATCAGGAAATGCAGGGATATATAATTACCAATTCCCCAACCTCACTCTGCCAGACGATGCTCTATGCTACCGTCGTACTATATGCATCATCATAGAATCCAAAGGGGAGAGAAAGGTTCAAAGAAGAGCTGGTTGCTAAACAGGTGGTAAATTCTGTGCAAAGGCTAAGGACAACAAAAATAACAAAACAAAAAAATCTGTAGTTATATAGTTGCTGAAGGTCATTGGTGCCCTTTTACAGAGGTGTTGGCGGAGCTGATGGATGGAAATAAGATTGTTAGAAATTGCATAGTGTGCTGAAAAAAGGAGATGGAGGCAGCAGGTGTAGAGGTGGTAGAGTGGAAGGCTCCTGATGGTTGTTCAGGCATATTAGTTCAAAGTGTCTTCTAATGAGAGACATACAGTTTTAAGTGAGCTGACTTTCAAATATTGTTATTCTCAGGTCCTGAGGATTGACTTTGTGTCAGGTTCCTGGGAGAGGGTATAAACTCAAACAGCTTGATAGCCTTTGAAGAAAAATACTCAAGAAGATGTAATCATCAGACCTCACTGGCACAGGTGAGGTCAGTATTATGCTGAATGGATTGCCAGGGACAGGAGCAGAAATTGGCATTTGAAATAAACAAGTGTTACAGCAAAAACAAAGACCCAAGGTATTCCTTATGTATGCCTTTCCCCTGTACATCTAAACCTGCTAGAGGAACGAAGAGAACTTGTGGGTTTGAGGGACCTAGGATCTAAATGGATGGAAACTTGGAGTTAAAATGCCTTAAGATTGGTTCCTGAATCCTGATTTTCTTCACTGAAGTTCAGTGTGGTTTTTGACTGACTTATTATCATTTTTGCAAAACAAGCAAATACATTTGACTTCTGACCAAGAAGGCCGTAATATTACTATCAGTTTGACTAAACTTTAGACAAATTTCTTCCTGACCACAGGCCCCTGACCACTCTCTATATGGAACATTTCCTTTAGAAAACTTGTGATTGCAAATTGTTTCTCTGTCTCTTTGAGGTGTAAATCTTCTCCCAAACCCTTGCCAGTTTTGCAACCCAGGAATGTCTTTCTCAAGGACTTGGGGGTCACCCTTTGAAGTGAAATCATCAGGAAGGATAAGACCCTTATCTTCAGGTTTTTGTGGGAGGGTAGGAGTCCAATTTTGACAAGTGCCAATCAGCAAACACAGATGGACAAATTAAATCGACAAACTTCCCCTCAGTGTCCCCCACTACTTTCCCACTACATCACCTCAGTGGTTAAAAACTCTCCCATGTTTGTTTTAATGCGGTTGAGATCATTCTCTCTCCCCTATTGCAATAGACTTGAATAAAGACTTCCTCCCCTAGATAATTCTGTCCGGAGCATTTTTTCTTTGACTCTTTCAAGAAGCATATTTTGTTATCATTGAATCTTTAATTCTTCTTCTTTTCTTGCTTCTTCTTACATGCACACTATCCTCCTAGACTGGCTCAATCGAGAGAGACAAGGATGATTGCTTTACTGCTGGGTGGATGGATTAGTCCAATAACTTGGAAACATGGCTTAATAGAATGGAAACTGAGAGATGTATTTCAGCCAACAAAACAGAGGTAATTCAGCCTTTCTCTGAAGTGCAGTATATAGGATGCACAATAATTTAAAATGTTTTTTTTAAATAAAGAAATGTCTATTAATATTTCCTGATACTGGGGGGGCTTGTCATGCATATCTCTGTATCTAAGATACTTCGGAAAAGTGGAATTTGGTTTTGAATGATGGAATCTGAGCTCCAGGACATCCACTTGATTTAGATTCAGCTGTCTCCCATATGCGCCAAAGGATAAGTCTGTGTTTTAAAAAGAGTTATAAAATATTTATTGAGAAAAAATACAGCACATGTGCAGAAGTTGCTTTTCCAAACAAAATAACTTGGTCATTTTATTTTTATCCCTGAAATGCCTAAAGGCACCAGTCAATATCACAGTCTAATGGTTGAAAATGAAGCTGTACTTGAGTCATATGAAGCCAGAAATAAAAAATAAAATAAAACAAATCTGCAAAAACATACTTTCTTGCATGGGTAAATTGCTATTATTTAAAAATAAAAAGGACTTTTCTGCAAAATTTATTTTTAATAAATTTACTTGCTAGGCTATGTGATAATTTTTGAATATCTCCAAATGTGGCTACATATTAATACATCTGAGAAGGAGAAAAAGGGCTTTTAATGGAAGTACTGACATTGTCAGTATGATTTTTGTTTATATGTCACATGATTCTGAACTAGTCTCATATCTTGGAAGTAAGCACACATTATTGATAAAGTGCTTATACCACATCCAAATAGGTTTGGATTTTGAACTGAAAAAACACTATCCCTATTTGCCACTTGAACTTCTCAGTGCAGTGTTCTCATTTTATAAAATCCCTGATTTTCTAGTGACAAATTTCAGTGGGCAGCACTTTTGCTGGGTGTTATTATACTACAACTTGTAATAAAAATATCTTCATGCTTTCATTGTTACTGAAGAGGGTGGTGTCAATATAATTCAAGTTCAGATGATACTGAGGAGAGAATTGGGTAAGAAATAAGAATGAAACACATACAGTAGTTTCCTCCAGCATTCGATCATTATGGCATCAAGGGAATCGGTTGAATGTGTTCTCTGTATATACTCCTGAAGTATTATATGAGAACGACAGAACCTTTTACAAAAGTTTATAAAAGCAAATTTCACACTGAATTCTTTTATCATTTGAAGAGGAAGGTGTAACTTGAACATTCAAACAAATCTACAGAGGCTGTGTTGGGTTAAGAAAAAAAAAAAAGGAACATTCTCCTGACAATCTTCTCACACCATGTAACTGAGCCCACATTTCTTCCTATTAAATGAGCCCAAGAGTTTTTGTGACCGTTCACCCAAAAAGGTCACTTGGTGTTTTAGCTCCCATGATGGGGACACACTAGGTGAGTGACAATGGCAGAGAAGTCAAAGGAATGAATATAGATGCCACTGTCTCTACAACTTTAAAAACTCCAACCCTACCTCCTGTTGGGCCATAAAATTTTGAAAACCATTTGTAGAGGTATCAGTGAGGGCCTGGGTTTAAAAGAGAAATGATGCTTTGCAAAATCCCCCAAGACTGCCCGAGCTTTTTCATGGTAATGAAGAAATGTCAGTGGAAGTTGATGGGGCGTGTGTGCATGTGTATGGATGTGGGGATGGGGGCGGCAGGAGGGAAATCCTGGCAGACTGAATTTTTACATTTGAAATGTCATTTGGAAATCACTTGTGTACTCCAAGCTCAAGTTCCAAACTCTTCCCCTGCTATTAAAAATGGTCTGCAAACAGGTCAGTCTGCTGTAAAAAATTGATTTGACAACAGCAATTTTGAGCCGTTGATGGCTTGAAGTTGACAGCATTTCCTTCTGCTCTGATGTGGTGTGAACAGGAGGATGTTTATCTGTTATTTATGTAACAGCCTAATGAAAAAATGGAGCATTCGCTTCCCTCCTATTTGTCTTCTGCATTAACCTCATCTCGGGGTCAGGTGAAAATGCTATAGGTACTGATCGCTACGCGTTATCAGCATTATTGCTTAATGTGCCATCCACCACAAGAGTAAGTGGCTCGTAATCACTGCCCAGATCTTCCCAGGGATCATTTATCTGGGGCTAACTGAAAAAATCATTGAAAATTGTGACATTTGAAAGCAAAGATTAAAAGTTCTGCAAGGAACAGAAGTCATCCACACAGGGCCCTCTTGGCACCATAAACCAAAGTTTGTTACAGCTGCAAATTGGGATAGCATAGCAGAAACACAGCCCTTTAATGTGGGTGTCTAACTCATGTGTACCCCTTACCTCCACCACTTACTAAACCACTTCTGTTTCTGAATACTATTCTTACAACCTCGAGTGTGATTTTGGCAAGCAAACACAGAAGCAGGATGAAGAGAGAGAAATGTTTGCAGTGCAAAGCATCTTTTAAATGGGATTGCCATGTTCATTACAAATTTGAAATAAACATTTGTCACCTGACTTCTGGGGAGCCCCTTATTTCCTTTTGTCACTGGACTGTGTGTCCCACCCCACTCAGCTTCCTTTCGGGCTGCAGAGGGTCACCTCTGAGGGGTGTTTGGGAAGTACGGTGGGAGCTGCGCTGCTCTTTGGCTTCCTTCCACACAATTCTAGTCAGAGTTTTGATCCTAAGGGAATACAGAGCTTAGGAACAGAATATCTGCATTTAGTTTTGGAATTCCTGAAAATCACAGAGTTATTAAGAAGACAGGTGTTTAGGAGTGGTTTGTATGCATGCTATGACAGACATTCTCTTTTCCAAAAAGGTGACATCTAGTGCTACAAATTAGTTATCATATCAGTTAGGAGCTTTGTTAGGAATTCAAAATAATACACAATGCTGATTACATGCAAGGTGTTTGTAGGCCCTAGCTTGTATGAATGTCATCCAGACACAGACTGTTTTGTAAATTTTAGTAATTAAAAAGTTGAAAGCCTTGCTAAATACTACTTTCACAAAGAAGTAGTAGAAAAAGAATAATAGCTGTTTATATTTTTATCTTATTCAAAAAGATAATAAAATTATTCATAAAATATTTTTAAGGAACTTATTATTCCAATTACATTTTAATAGTTGTAGTCAAATACTTCTATTTTGAGAAGTCTTCAAAGTTGTGACAGAAAACGAAATACGGGGCTCATGTGGGAAGAACTCTGCAGCATGCTGCAACTTGATTGCTCACACTTCAAAGCAATCCTAAGAAAACCTGTAAATAAGGAGTAGGCATAAAACTATACCAGCACCTGGGAATACTCAGCCCACTGCACAACAGAACAGAATCTGAATTCTGGCAAACAGCCAACCTCTGTGGATAAATCTGGAAAGGCTTAATGCACACTGAAGAACTGATATTCTGAGAAGGTGTGTGGGTGCACTTAGCTTCTTGTCACTAAGAGAATTCATTTGACTTCCCTGAATACTAAATAGATCTGGTCATCATGTGTTACACCACATTCTAGTACTGCTGGGGAGCCCATAATAAAATCCCGAGTTTATAGGAAGGACTCGACTTTCTCAAGAGATATTTCTCCCTCCTTTTAAATGCTCATTTGGGCTTATTAGAATCTCCAAAGCAGTTCACAAACACTAGAACAAGATGAAGATGTACCAGGGAAAGTAACTGGGTGAGGATTATTAAGTCTGAGTCACATAGCAGTATAACAAAGGCTTGGAGTGAGTCATTTGCCCAAATTATTATAGCTATACACAACACAACATTGCCTTTCTCTTTGTTAAGTGGACAAACCACCATAATGTCTAACAGTATCAGTAGCAAGATTTTGCATTAATCATCTTAAAATATTCTCAGTTGTTTAAGTTTATATCATATATTCTTCAGTAAGTCTTTTTGGAACAGAAACCTCTGTAATAAAGATAGGAAACAGATCAATTGTGTATTTTAAAACAGGAAATGCACAGACATTGTAGAAATACCCTGGTAATAAAAACTGTAATACAAAAACCTTTCATCTTCAAAGGGATCTGAAAAAAAAGTAATTATTCAATGCAAAAGCAAATGTTAGATTTCTATTAAGTTAGCTCAATTTTCCAGTTTCTCTTTTCCTTCCCTCAGCATACATTTCCCTATGGCTGGCTTCCCCAGAAAAAGAACAGCTTCAAATTTATCCCTAAGCTAAAACTCATCAAATGATTGACAAATTCTTAGCTAACTTGAAAAATGACTATATAAAATCTCATTTGCTATTTGGGGACCTATTCTGCTCTCAGTAAATGAATGTACCTTTTCTCCATTGATAGGTGGTAAGAAGTGAATATTCTTCAAATGTGAAACTTTCTTATAAAGCTAAATATCTTTTGTGCTACCATGAGTCATACCTGAGCATGTCTTTTATTCCCTTGTGATTTTATAAAAATTCAGATATTTTTAAAAGACCTTGAGATTTTCCAAATAGGGTTAACATAATATATTCTCCTGTTCTGCATTTTTTTATAAAAAGGTATTAGTACTAATCCAGGGCCTGATATATTTTCTTCTTGTGTTTCATATCTGATCAGTCAACTTTTTAAGATGTCAATGACCTTGACATTGCAAATGAACAAGTTCTAATGTGCTTAAAGCCAAAAAGACACAGGCAGTGAAACTAAAAGGAATTGCTTGAATATTGCCACTGCTTCTATTTGTTCCTAGACTTGTGTTATAATCTGTGTAGGTAAGTTAATTTGGGGTGCACATACATATCACAAGGCTGATATTCACTTTGTGTCACCAATATGGCTATATCTGTGGTTAAAATACTGAGAAACTTCTGTTTAAGTTGGTAGATAGCTGCTACTGCTGTGGGAGAGTCTCCCACGTGCCTCTCTGTTTTCTCTCTGCCACTTTGGTCCCTTCCCAGGACCACCATTTCTTCCCCCACCTCCAGCAACTGTGAATACCTTTTCACGAGGGGCTTTGACTCTGCCTCTGAGCTAAGTCTAGCATCCATTCTGGTTAGTTGTTGCTCATGCACCAAATATAATTTAAAGCTCACTCCAGTATATGTGTATGGGAAGCTATGGAGTCAGACTGTGCTAGTTGAATCCTTAATTCTGCTATTTACTAATGTTTGACTTTGGGTGAGTCATTTAACTACTCTGTGTCCCCAGTCCCTCCTCTGTAAAATGGGAATAATAATAAAACTTAGCTCACAGGGATTTCGTGCACATTATACACGAAAGATAATACATGTGAAGTGCTTAAGATAGTGTCTTTCAGTAATCGTTGCATATTGTCATCTCTGCTGCCTGGAGTAGTAATAGAATGCAAATTTCTTAATTATAAGCTTAGGATTTTTCCACTAAATGATACCTCTCTGGCTCCAATAGAGCTGGTAGTATAACAAGGTACTGTACTACAGCAACCATTTGAGTGAGAAATAAGACCCATTTTCAATTTTCATTGATTTAAAAACTTGGCTCACTTGGGAGGATTGCATGCTGATCTTCATTATTTACAGTGATGTTATGTAAATAGAATGACTAGAGGTATAACTTGCATACTCTGAGCCAAGCAGAATTTAAATTTGACTAAAGGGGAAAACCAGGGAATACCTCATTGCCATCTAGCACTGACCTTTCAGAAGGACTATTTGAACATTTACAATCACAAAAAGTCCCTCCTTAGGTGACCATTAAAGCCTCGCTTTTGTCCAGGTAGACGCACGGTGTAGCAATTGGTGAAGGGGCCACACAAGAGGTGGTCAAGGGAAACACACTGCTTTGTCTTTGTCTTTTCAGTGGTATTTACATCCTCAGCAACAGTCCTTTTTCCCTGAAAACGAAGCATTGTGGATCATGGTCCCCTTTAGTCAAATTGATCAGTATATTTAAAAATTAGCTCCTGTATTCAGCATAATCACCAAACCCTGTCACTTCTGGTGGTTGTGTGTGTGTTGGGGGAGGTTGTTGAGAGGTTTGGATAAGAGGAGGAGGATGAAAGGGAGATGCCAGATAATCCAATTAAATGGCTTTTCTTCTTGCTGTGAGTTAAGTATCACCTTCCTTTTGCCCCTACTTTCTGTGGAGAGGGCATGGAAAGAATTAGCCACAGGAATAACTGATTATTCTATTGACACCTACTACATTGCCAGATGTCACAGGCTGTGAAGCAACCCTTCATTACTGGACTCTGCATCATAAAAGTAATTAAAGTTGGTTGGCATAAAAATAAACTGGATGGGTAAAACCTGGCTTGGTATCAGTCATTGAAGCAGCCACACATGTCCTTTCTTCATTCACAAAATATATGTGAATGGACAGAGCAGGCAAATTGCTGTTGGTCACAGTTTGGAATGTTGCTGAAACAGAAAATTTATTTATTTTTTCCTTAGGAATAGGCAAATTCAGGGTTAGCTGGGTGCAATATTTATTAATTTTTATAGATGGGTTATACTCTAAAAAATAACTCTTATATGAAAGCTTAATCACTTCAACAGATGCTATGTTTGAATGTGTCCCTTTAAAATCCCAGTGTTGCCAGTGTGATGGTATGAAGACTTGGGTCCACGAAGAGGTGGCTAGACCACGAGAGCTCCTTCCTTGTTAATGGGATTACAGCCCTTATAAAAGAGGCTTCATGCAGCTGTGGCTAGCTTGCCCTTCTGCTTCCTGCCATGTGAGGATGTAGCAAGGAAGCCCTCATCAGATTCTGCTGCCTTGACCTTGAACTTCTCAGCCTCCAGAAACATGAGAAACAAGGTTCTGGTTTTTATAAATTACTCAGTCTCAGGTATTCTGTTATAGCAGCACAAGTGGACTAAGACAACATAGAAAACGTGATTCAATAGTGTCATGACCAAATTTGCATATATATATAGTAATTTGCATATATATATATATAGTGAAAAGTGAGTTTTTAATTGAAGAGGAGAGAGAAAAGTGAATGATGTGTGGACACTCAGTGATTAGAACTCTCAACTAACACTTTTCTTACTTATGATTCATGAAGGAACATGCCATGGGTACAAAGTGCTTTAAATGGGAAAATGTGTGGCAGACTCTATTTCTGCTCTTCAGGAGTCACAGATATCTTCAGAACCAGGGCTGGATTAAAACCTTCAGTGGCCAAAGCAGTAAAAGCCATTATGGAGATTTCTGTCTTTGCCTTCTCATGTGTAGAAGGCAACCCCCAACATAACGTTAAACCATAAAATATGTTTAAGAAAGTTGGGCAAATTTCTAGTTTTCTCCCATGTTGACTTGTAATGACTTTTCTGGAAATATCAAATAATAAAGAAACACTGTTTGTCTTAATTTTTGTTTCCCTGTTTTTCTGGAGCACAAAAAAATGTGCTTAGTTTCTCCACTGAATGGTTCTGGGTTTTCATTTGTTAAAATATAGAGTGATTTTTTAAATTCAGTCTTTCACCGCCCCTTCACTGACCAAACTTACCCTTGGTTTCTAATTGACAACACTCATGTGAAGGACATTTATTTAAAAGCGATCACCCCTAATTTGTTTGCCTTACTCTCTTTCCAAACAGTTACAATCCACACCACACAACCACAGTGATTATCTGTTACATTATTATTATTGTTATTATTTTCTTTTTACATTCTAAGATGTTGATGTGGAACAGTTGTTTGGAAGGAGGGAGAGAGGAACTGGCCCATGGCTGGTTCCTTGGCTGGCCTGGTTGCAGAGGGCAGGGGGAGTGTGTGGCTGAGGCCTGTGACACCCCCCCATTCCAGCTTGGGAGCCCAGGGGGCTTCTGGTGGTGGCTCGGTTGTTGCTGGGCTAGACGTGGATGTTGTGGGGGGTGTGGCCGAGGCTCTTGGCTACCTCCACCCCATATATTATACTTCTGATGACAATCCAATACTATAGACAATTCCATCATTTGTGAATAGACACAGTCTTGTCTTTTCCTTTTCAATCTATAAACTTTTGTTTTCTTCTCTTATTGTACTAGTTAGGACTTCCATTACAATGTTGAATAGGATTAGTGGGGGAAGACATACTTGCCTTGTTCCTGATCTTAGGGAGAATATGTCCAATTTCTCACCATTAAGTATGGTGTTTGTTGCAAGTTATTGGTAGATGTTCTTTTATCAAGTTGAGGAAGTTTGCCTGTATTCCTTGTTACCTAAGGGTTTTTATCCTGTATGGTGTTGTGCTTTTTCTGTGTGAATTGATGTGATCATACTAACTTTCCTCTTTACTCACTTGAAGTGGTGGATTATGTGATTGATTTTCTAAAGTTAAATTATCCCTGTATACCTGAAATAAATCCCACTTGGTCATGGTATATAATTCTTTTGATTGTATATTGTTATTGAAGCATTATTCTTGAGGCAATTCAAAAAGGCATACATTTGTTGTTGAACATAAGAGGGAGACTTGTCAGTGAGTCTCTGCTGAGATGGGAGAGGTGACACTTATGAACCTCTGGTGTCTGCAATAGCTTTCACAGAGCTGACACGGTACCACAAGATGCTGTGAAGTCACTACTGCTTTCTTCTGAAACTTGGTGACTGTCAAATTATACAACATGGAGCGTTTCAGAGAAATTGAGCAATCTTTTATATCTTAGTTGTATATAGCAATACGTGGGGCCTTCAAAAAGTTCATGTAAAGATTTGTATTATCTTTTAATTATACCTTTCCATGAACTTTTTGAAGTACCTTCAGACATTCCCCAAATTATTGTCAGCGTGTTCAAGGAAAACATCTCCCAGAGCCTGGGAGTCTTACCTTCAATGACCTTCTAAAATCTGGAGAGAAAGTACCAAGCATGATATGAATAAAACAAATTACAATGACAGTTATAGTGGAGAAAGTCTGATACTCACCTATTTTATGTAAGTAGGAGGAATAATCAAGGCATAAAGTAAGACAAGCTGCCTTCCCAAGTCAGGCAGTGACCCAACTTTTTGGCTGGGCAGATCCAGACATCCCGTCATGCACTTACCTCCTCTATGGCCAGAAATGCCTACTAGGCAGGGAAAAATTTGAGTTGATATCCACTGTCTTGCTTATGCACAAATGCCTGTAGACAAATGGAAGATTCACCAAACAATCTCTCTGACAGGAAAATTTTACCCCTAGGCTATAAAAACCTTATAATTTGTAAAGCTGCACCAGTTATTCTTATGATTTTTATGTTTTTATATCCAGATAGAATATAGCTAGGAGTAGACTCAGCCACTTCTTACGTAGTCACATCGTGTGAATAAACACACCACCTAGACTGAACTGATGTATGTGTCGAGGGAGCATATCTATAGGAACAGCACTTTTATAGCTAATTGGCAGTTACATACATAAAATGTATTGAATTAGCAATAGGTCACTTTGTGTAAAAAGGCTGTGATAGTTTGTAGAGAATTGCTATCAGTTCCTTTTTGAAGATTTGGTAGAACTCTGCAGTGAACCTGTCCAGTCCTGGGCTTTTCTTTATTGGGAGCCTTCTGAACAACTTCAGTCTCTTTTATTGTTATTGGTCTGTTTAGATTTTCTATATCTTCTTGGCTCAGTTTTGATAGCTTGTATGCGTCCAGAAATTTATCCATTTCCTCCAGATTTTCATATTTGCTGGCATATAGATGGTTATAGTAGTCTCTAATGATTCTTTGTATTTCTGAGGTGTCAGTTGTAATATCACCTTTTTCGTTTCTAATTTTTGTTATTTGGGTCTCCTCTCTTCTTTTCTTAGTTAGTCTTGCTAAAGGTTTGTCGATATTATTAATTTTTCAAAGAACCAACTTTTTGTTTCATTGATCTTTTGTATTGTTTTTCGTGTTTCTATTTCATTTAGTTCTGCTCTGATCTTAACTATTTCTTTCTGTCTACTAACTTTGGGTTTTATTGTTCTTGTTTTTCTAGATCTTTAAGGTGAAGTATTAGGTTATTTATTTGCCATCTTTCCATTCTTCTGAAGTAAGCATTTAATGCAATAAATTTCCCTCTTAAAACTGCTTTTGCAGTATCCGATAGGTTTTGGTATGATGTGTCCTTATTTTCATTAGTTTCAAGAAATTTTTTGACTTCCTGTTTAATTTCTTCTTAGACCCACATTTCATTAAGTACAATGTTGTTTAATTTCCATGAGTTTGTATAGTTTCCAGAGTTTAGAGGCCATTCTCCTAAACTCATACTGTGAGGCAAATATCACCCTGATACCAAAACCAGACAAAGATGCATCAAAAATAGAAAACTACAGGCCAATATCCTTGATGAATATAGATGCAAAAATCCTCAATAAAATCCTCGCTAACAGAATACAGCAACACATACAGAAAATTATTGACCATGACCAAGAGGGATTCATCCCAAGGATGCAAGGTTGGTCCAACATACACAAATCAGTGAATGTGATACCCCATGTTAATAAAAGCAAAGACAAAAACCACATGATCATCTCTATTGATGTGGAAAAAGCATTTGACAAAATTCAACATCCTTTCATGATAAAGACTCTCTACAAGTTAGTCATAGACGGAAAGTATCTCAACATAATTAAAGCCATATATGATAAGCCCACTGCCAATATCATCCTGAACGGGATGAAAAACAGGAACTAGACAGGGATGCCCACTTTCACCATGCCTATTCAACATAGTGTTGGAAATACTGGGCAGAGAAATCAGAGAAGAGAAGGAAATAAAGGGCATCCAGATTGGAAAGCATGAAGTCAAGCTGTCCCTTTTTGCAGATGATATGATCCTGTATATTGAACAGCCTAAAGCTTCTATGAAAAAACTCCTAGAGTTGATAAATGACTTCAGCAAAGTCGCAGGGTACAAAATCAACACACAAAAATCAGTAGCATTTCTGTACTCCAACAGTGAACATGCAGAAAAAGAATCAAGAAAGCTTGCCCATTTACAATCGCCACCAAAATAATAACATATTTAGGAATAAAGCTGACCAAGGATGTGAAAAATCTCTGAAGAGAACTACAAACCACTGTTGAGAGAAATTAAAGAGGACACAATAAGATGGAAATATATCCCATGCTCTTGGATTGGAAGAATTAACATTGTGAAAATGTCCATATTACCCAAAGTGATCTACAGATTCAATGCAATCCCCATCAAAATTCCAGTGACATTTTTCTCTGAGATGACAAAAGCTATCCAGACATTTATATGGAACAACAAAAGACCATGCATAGCCAAAGCAATCCTGAGCAAAACAAAATAAAGCTAGTGGCATAACAGTACCTGACTTTAAACTATACTATAAAGCTATAATAACCAAAACAGCATAGTACTGGCATAAAAATAGACACACGGATCAATGGAACAGAATAGAGAACCCAGAAATTAACCCATATGCGTACAGCCATCTGATCTTTGACCAAGGCAGCAAGTCTACATCCTGGGGAGCTAAAAATAAATAAATAAATAAACACACACACAAACAAAGGGTGGGGGAAAGAAGACAGAATAACCACAAAAATTCCTTGAACTATTTAAGCTATGTTCACAGATACAATGTGGTGGGGGAGGGGTGGGAGTGGTGAGGAACAGGTAACTGGGCATGAAAATCAAGTACAATGTATTTTGAGAAGTAAAATAAAATGAAATTAAATTTAAAAAAGGCTGTGATACAGAAAATAGAGATGATACATTCAATTGTTAAAACTCACATTAAAACCTTACCAGTCTTATATGTAATAAAAATAAAATTTTCACACAAAATATAAAAAACATATTGATCATATAAGCTAACCCTATTTTAATATTCTGCCCTCAGTCTTAGACATAATGTCAGAATCTCAGTAACTTTAAGCCTTATGCATTATTTAACATTTATTGGCCTCAGAACCAAGGTACTACTTAAATTATACTGGATGCATCCTATATATTAATTATTTTTAACAGAGACAGATGCAAATTGAGATAGTTAATGTTCAAGAGCTGAAAAAATTCAAATTTACAATTGCTGATTTACTTTGGTTATTGGTATAAAGTAATATTTATTGTCTTTCAGTTCTTATGTAATTGGGTTTTAAAGAATCTTGCTGTACTCTATTATATTTCACTGGTAATGTGCACAATTAAAGCATCTATGTTGAAATATAAAATAAATATGATTGTAGTGACCACCATTCATTTAAACATCCAAGTTTTAGTTAATTCAGTATACTACAAGAAATATAGTTGTAGGTTTCTCAAGGTAGAATATTTTAAAATATTTTCCCTCCCTTTCCTTTACTCATAGTTTTGCAGATGCACAAGCTCCCTGACAGTGCTTTCCTCCTTAATGAGACCCACCAGTGGGGCTCAAGCATTATTAGAGGTCTCTCTGAACTGGTCAGACTGCATATTACTAAAAAATAAAAACAAAAACAAAAATGAATATTCCATTTTTTAACACTATCAGTAAATAAAAGCCAATGCAGTTTAAATATCTTTGGAAAAAAACTCTCAGGATTTGTTTGTGTTTTAGAAACACTGTCCAGATCAATACAGATGAGAAATGCCCTACATGATATAATACTGTACTTACAAAAAAGACAGGAATTTGTTTTTGTAAGTTTGGAATCCATTCTTTGTTTCTTCTTTGTTTCTTCTTATTGATGAAATCAAGTTTTTCTTATCTGTAGTTCAGTGGACAAAAGACCCATCTAAAATATATTTATAAGACTAAGGTAATATAAAGCAGCTCATTCACAACACAAACTTGTTCAGTGGGAATGAATCAAAACACATAGCTTAATTCAGTATTCTTTGAATCCTGTCTTTACTTAAAATTTTGATATTTTGTTTATCTTGGATTTTTCCATTAAGTTTGAATTTTTAAAATATTGCATTAAAATGTCATTTGGATTATGAGTTTTTGGTGCCCCATGTACTTTTGCATCTAAAGTAAATGCCTCTCTTGCCTTGTGCTGGCCCTAATCCAAGCAATTCTTGAACACTGACTCTACCAGACAGTGTGTTAGGCTCTTTACAGATTAAAATGGTCTCAGACTGTAAAGTTGTATAAGAAGGAGGGGTATACTTGTTTAAAAACTTTATCTGGTATTTAGATGCATCTTTCTTGTTTTTTAAGAATTTGAAGAATTTCAATTCTTTAAAACACATGTTGGAGTTCTATAAATTTTTAAATTAGCAAAGGAGAGTACAGCAGTACAGTATCCTCATCCTAGTCATAATTATATACACAATGGAAAACCAAGAACTGTAGAGAAAGTACACTGCACAGTTTAAAAGTAGCTTTTATTGTGATTTCTGGGAAGTCAGGGGCGAATTTAATTCCCAATCACATTTCAAATGGAATAATCAATCCAGGAAAACCTTTTTGCTTTTCAATAGTATTTCTGTATCTGTAGAAGAATTAGATAATTTAATAATCACAGTTTTGATCTGATAATGATTAATGTGAATGACTAAAAATCAGAAAGAGGAAGTAAGATTTTTATTCATCTCTAAGATCCTTAGTTAATAACACAAAGGAAATAGTATAGTATCTGATTCCCTTGCTTTAGCTGCTAAAACCCTAAGTCATGCTTGCTATCTTTTTAGGTTTCCCTCTGTCTTTGCAGGTAATATTACTCAGTGCTGGGAAAAAATCTTCCAACATTAGATTCTCAGTCACATACAAGCATTTTAATAATTATAAGTTGTTTACCATTTATTAAACCAAATATAAAATGAACCAAAGGGAACATTTTAATGATTCTGTTAAGGTTTCAATTATATATTTTTTCTTTCCAGATTTTCAAAGGTTAATGGACCTTTGGGATTGTCTAGTCCAGTTCTCTCATTTAACAAGGAAGAAGCTAAGAGAAATGAGTGACTTATCCGAGGTCACAAAGCTAATTAACTGTGTAACCTAGATTAAAATCTAAGTCCTCTGGGCACGTGTCAGTAAAATCCAGGGCTGGGTGAATGAGGGGCAGTGTTAAGAATATCTCCAATCTGAAATCACTCATTTTTTTTCTTTTTACTTTTTCAATTAATTTTTTCAGTTATAATTTACTTATAATAAATTGGACAATCAATGTTTGACAAATGTATGTTCTTAGATTCAGAACAATTCCAGCTCTAAAGAAATTGCCCTTGTGCTCTTTTGGTAGGCTATCACTGATCAATTTTTTGACATTATGGATTAGATCTGTTCATTATAGAATTTCACATAAACAGATTTATACAGTTTAGATCCTTTTGTGTCTGAATTTATTAGTTCAGTATAATATTTTTTAGATTCATTGATGTCTTCAGCTGAGTAGGATTATATTGGAGTAAGTAAGATTGTATCACCGTACGTTTATTCATTTATTTCTCAGAACTTCAGGTATTTCTACCTTTGGCTCTTATGAAAAAAGCTTCTATAAACATGAGTTTCCAAGTCTTAGTAAAAATATAGTTTTATTTCTCCAGTGCAAATAGACTGGTGTGGTATTGCTGAGTCATAGAATGAATTTATGTTATTTATGTTTAACTTTATAAGAAGCTGCTAAACAGTTCTCTAAAGTATCGTTTTATGTTCTCACCAGTGATATAGAAGAGTTATTATTGCTCCGCATCCTTTAATTAATTAATTATTCTTTTATTAATTAAAATTGCTAGGCATTTTAATTTTAGTCATTTTTTTTTCCTTTTTTGTCTTTTTTACTGACCGGTAACGGGATTGCAACCCTCGGTGTCGCACCCGTACCGGGGACCAGCAACGGGATCGCAACCCTCAGTGTTGCGCCTGCACCACGCTCAGCCAGTGAGCAGGAACCGGTCTCCACATGGGATCCGAACCCTTGGCGGGAGCGCCGCCGCGCTCCCAAGCGGCGCACTCTCCAGTGTGCCACCAGGCCGGCCCTAATTTTAGTCATTTTAATGGTGTCGATTTTTGCTTATCTTTTTCAAGATTGTTTTGGATTTTCTGGGTACTTTTTACACTTCCATATGGACTTTAGAGTTGGATTGTCAATGTGTGAGATGATCATATGGATTCCCCTACTTTTTCAGTGTGGAAAATAATATCGATTGATTTTCAAATCGCTAAGCCTATCTTGAATTTGGCATTATGTATTATCATTTTCATGTATTGCAGACTTGATTTTCAGACATTGTTGGAGGATTTAAATGTCTATGTTCATCATTGTTATTGCTCTGTAATTGTCTTTTCCAGTAATTTCTTTACATCATTTTGATATTACGGTAATATTGCCCTCTAAAATAAATTGGGAATTATTCCTTCTGTCTCTATTTTCTGAGTTTACTTAAGATTGGTGTTAATGATTCTTTAAATTTATAGTGAAATTCACCAGTGAACCCAAGTAGATGTAGAACTTACATATCAAAAAACTTTTAACTATAAGTTCTTCAATAATTATAAGGCAATTCAGATTTTCTGAATCACTATATTTTCATTTCACTTTTGGTAATTTGTTTCTTTCAAGGAATTTGTTCATTGCTTATAAATTATTGGAAATATTCCCTTTGTGTCCAATCAATGAAGACTCTCTAATTAGTCTTGATATCAGTAATTTGTGTGTGTTTTTTATATTAAAAATTCTAGCTAGACATTTATCAATTTTATCAATTTTTTTAAAGGCACAATAATTGGGTTTTGTTATTTTTTTCTGTGTACTTTTTTTTTATTGCTTTTTTCTTTCATTGGCCTCCGCTCTTTATTACATCTTTTCTTTTACTCACTTTGGTTTTAATTTGCTCTTTTTTTTCCTAGAGTCTTACAGTGAAAGCTTACAGTTTGATTTGAGATCTTTATTTCTAATATAAGTAATTCAAGCTATAAAGTGCTCTCTATATACTGCCTTATCTGAGTCTCATAAATATTGATTTGTGGTTTTATTTTCATTTAATTCAAAATATTTTCTAATTGTCTTTTTTTTTTTTTTAGTGTATTTGTATTTCAAGCTTTTTTTTTTCCTTCCAAATTTTATTTTGTCAATATACAATGTGGTTGATCATTGTGGCCCATTACCGAAACCTCCCTCCCTCCTCCCTCTCCCCCCTCTCTCCCAACAATGTCCTTTCTGTTTGCTTGTCGTATCAACTTCAAGGAATTGTAATTGTTGTGTTTTCTTGCCTCCCCCTCCCTCCAGTTTTTTTGTGTATTTATTTATTTTTAGCTCCCACAAATAAATGAGAATGTGACATTTCTCTTTCTGACTTGTTTCACTTAATATAATTCTCTCTAGGTCCATCCATGTCGTTGCAAATGGCAGTATTTCATTTGTTTTTATAGCTGAGAAGTATTCCATTGTGTAGATGTACCACATTTTCTGTATCCACTCATCTGATGATGGACATTTGGGCTGGTTACAACTCTTGGCTATTGTAAAGAGTACTGCAATGAACATTGGGGAACAGGTATAAATTTGACTGGATGATTTCCATTCCTCTGGGTATATTCCCAGCAGTGGGATAGCTGGGTCATATGGTAGATCTATCTGCAATTGTTTGAGGAACCTCCATACCATTTTCCATAGAGGCTGCACCATTTTGCAGTCCCACCAGCAATGTCTGAGAGTTCCTTTTTCTCTGCAACCTCGTCAGCATTTAGCGTTCAGAGTCTTTTGGATTTTAGCCATCCTAACTGGGGTGAGATGGCAGCTCAGTGAGGTTTTGATTTGTATTTCCGAATGCTGAGTGACGTTGAGCATTTTTTCATATGTCTGTTGGCCATTCATAATCTTCCTTTGAGAAATTCCTATTTAGCTCTTTTGCCCATTTTTTAATTGGGTTGCTTGTTTTTTTCTTGTAAAGTTGTTTTAGTTCCTTGTATATTCTGGATATTAATCCTTTGTCAGATGTTTATTTTGCAAATATTTTCTTCCACTCTGTTGGTTGTCTTTTAACTCTGTTAATTGTTTCTTTTGCTGTGCAGAAGCTTTTTAGTCTAATTGTCTTTTTGATTCCTTCTTTGATCCATGGGCTATTTAGAAGCACAATGTTAATATTTCCAAGTTTTTAAGGATTTTCTAGATATCTTTTATTTATTTCTAATTTAATTTTCTCTTTATAATTTGATCATTTTATAAAATGACCAAGAATTTAGTGTTTCTTGGTGCGTGATCTATATGCACTTGGTAATAGTGTGCACTTGCAATTGTTCAGCAGTGTTTTCTACATATGTCAGTTAACTCAATTTGGTTGATAGTGTTCAAATTTCCTATAACCTTAATTTATTTCTATTTTCCCTATTATTTAATGAGCAAGTAGTGCTGAAGAATCCTGTCTAACTATGGCTTTTTTTTTTGGTCTCCTTTCAGATCTGTCAGTATTTTGCCTTATGGATTTTGAAGGTTGGTTACTAGGTGCATACTTATCTTGCATTACTATGTCCTTTTGATGAATTGACACTTGAATCATCTGCAAGATCTCTCATTATCTTGGATAATATTTTTTCCCCTGAAGTCTAAATTGCTAATATTAAAATAACAACTCCATCATTCTTATACAGTATATGCATGATATATCTTTTTTCATCCTTATACTTTCAACTTACACTTGTCTTTATGTTTAACGTATATTTATGCACACTACATATTGTTAAATCTTTCTTTATCCAGTATGGCAGTTTCTACACTTTGATGAGAATATTTAGACCATAGATGTGTATACTTAATCTAATTTTATTTTTGGTGGTATTTAATTCTCCCATTCTGCTATTAGTTTTTTATTTTTTCATCTGTTCTATTTTATTTTCCCCTTTTTCTGTTTTCTTTTGTATTAATTGAATATATTTTAGTATTCCATTATGTCACCTCAATTGACTTATTGGATTTATTTCTTTATTTTTGTTTTTGTGGTTGTTCTAGAATATATATATATATATATATATATATATA